>NC_137874.1:8173335-8313335 GCF_963924005.1 Protomyctophum bolini | reverse complement strand
ACTCTGAGTTAACGCTCAGAGTTACAGACCCGATAAGGGTCCATTTGGTTCCAAACTTATCATTTAGCTGGGGGGGGGGGGACCCCACTGGAACTCCCTCAAGGACCCCTGGGGGTCCCCGGACCCCACTTTGGGAACCACTGCTGTAGTACCGTATATTGTCAGTTTTAGCCTGAAACAATGGTGACCCCTATTTACATTTCTCTTCTTTATCTCTAGGTTAACAGACCCTATAATCTCAGTCACACTAATGACTTGATTGCTGTATAGATAATACTTTAAAGTGTACTTCAAGTCCACTGCAACCACAGGCTATACACGTAGCTGCTATCTCCATGGCAGAGAAGACCAATGCTTTAACTCTACTATCCTTTAGCCATTGCTGCTTTGTTTTGGTTTAATCACTGCTAGCATATTCTGGGTATTTTTTAGGCAAACCTTCGACCAAAAATGGCTGATCTAGCAAGCTTGTAGATCGCTGAACCTGTTTTTGACGAAGGGATTTGGTGTGTGGGGGTGAACAAAGAGGGCACCAAGCATAGAGCCCTGTGGGATCCCGGTCAGTTAAGTATTAAAGGGTGTATATTTGGTTTAACATTGATTGATTGATTTATTAACAGTTTGCAGAATTACAGTACATTTCAAGTACAACTCAATACAAAAACTGTTAACAGTGAGTGAGTGGACAACACCATAAAGCATTACACTTGTTTACAATAGGGCCCACCATTTTCAATTCATCAAAACATTTAGAGGCGTACGGTACGAATATATACACAACTATATAGTCAAAAATAAATCATCATAGGAGGTAAAAAGGGGAAAAGAAACATATACAGTGAGGGGGGAACAGGGGTGGGTTCAGATTTACGGGGGCCAGTTTCGAATCGCAGCCGTCCGTAGGTGCTCTTTGAGAGCAGTTTTGAAGGAGTCAAGGGATTCGTATGTCTTAATGACTGTTGTCAGGGCGTTCCACATTTTGGTGGCATAGGAGCGAAAATAATTTAGTCCCTTTGTTTGTGCCGAATCTGGGTTGCACGTGGTTTGTCGAACTCCCTCTGGTGTTGTGTGGGTGTGGACTTCGTTGACATTAAGGAAGTATTTAGAAGTATACATTGATACCAGGCCAGGGGCAGTATAGACTACTACTATGCCCATTTATTTCACCCAAAGGAAACACTGGGCAGATCCAACACTAAACTACTTCAGAGGCAGGATAACTGCTGTCTATCACCAACGGCTATCATCTAATCACAAGCTCTTCTCCCAAAGGATGCTCCTCCTCAGTGCTGTTTAGAGGTTTATTCCCTATAGTATGAGTGCCAACACACCAACCCGAAGGGCTTCTTTGGCACGGGGCTTTTAACCCAATCTGTACGGGAATCCCTTTTGGTGTTTTAAGCATTATGTTATACTTTAGCCATTGAAAAATAGCAGCTCTACAAGCTCATAGCCGCGCTACGAGCTTGTATAGGTCTGCTATGTTTGAAAGATCGTGAAGATGTGGCGCAAATCTTTGAATATATTCTTTCAGAGCGAACGTTTTTAAGTCAAATCTTCCACTTCTGGGAGGGTGTGTGTGTGTGTGTGTGTGTTGGGGGGGGGTCCCTGGAACAACATATTTTCAGATGGGGGGGTCCGCAGCCAAATACAGACAATTCTGGGGATTTCCTTGACATGAAAAAGGTCGTGCGCAACCACTGACAAAGAAAACTATTTAGGATTTAGAGAAGCCATTTTTCCAGGTCCAAACGGGTTAACACAGCTAGGGGACGGTCGGTCGGTGACATCCTGAATATCCTCGGTGCAGTGGAGGGAGAGAGAGAGAGAGAGAGAGAGAGAGAGAGAGAGAGAGAGTGACCATGCATTATGCATGTTTGGGCATGTTACTTCCATCACATGGAAGCACCGTCTGCCTGTCATTGTCGTTCGCGCCGAGTCAGCGCAAATCACGTTCACACTCGGATTGTTATTTCGGTGTCCATACGACGTTGACGCCGTCTCACTCCCACTCTCTCTCTCTCTCTCTCTCTTTTCTTCTTCTCCGAACCGTTATACTTTGCTTTCAGTAGTGCGGAAATGGAGTTCGTTGACCCCGTGGGTTCCATTAAGCGTCCCATTTTTATTTTATTCATGTGGTGGGGTTTTTTTTTTTTCTCTCCCCCAAAAGCAGTGTAGATATTGCGGTGGGTGTCTGTGGTGGTGGTGGTGGTGGTGGTGGTGGGTGGGGGTGGGGGGTTGAGGGCCGAGAGGGTGGGGTGGGGGGAGGGAAGAAGGAGAAAGCTGGCCTTCTCAGTAACCCATGCATTATTTCACACACTGAGTGACAGCCCTGCATGCGTACTGGTTCTACTCCCAAAAGATACCTTGATTGTCAGTGAGATGTGTGTGCATGTGTGTGTGTGTGAGTGTGCGTGTGTATGTGTGTGTGTGTGTGTGTGCGCGTGTGTGTGCGTGTGTGTGCGTGTGTATGTGTGTGTGTGCCTGTATGTGTGCGTGCCGTGTTCCCAGGTGAACAATTGCTAGTCGAGAGCCTTTATTCCGTTGTGACTGAACAATCCTTAAATATTCTGCTGTATCTATTTTAGCCAAATAACCTAAATTAGCGTTGTCCAGGATTTTATTTGGCTGTCATCTACTCGAGTTGACTAGTCATCTAGTAGTCAACTCAACCCAGTCAAACTCAGTCTGTCGACTGAGTTTCGGCTCGGTGCCGCAAAACGCTACAATATTGTCAAACGGGGAAGTTTATTCAGTACATATTTTGAATTGTGAATTTGTTGACAGGAGTCCATCTCTGAACAACATCCGTTTATTTTTGAGGGCCTCCTATTATACAGGTTTTAATGTTTGTTTTTCCATAACCGGTCAAATATAGCTCCGCCATGGTCCTCAGATTACGAGTCATTTCCTCATTTTCCTATTTCTTCAACCATTTCCATCCAGCGCTCGTCTCTATAGGAGGGGTCTGCTTTCAGCCGTCTCCTCGTGATGGCTTTCTTATAGCTGCTATTAACAATATTCTGAACAGGTATAAGTCCTCATGCCCTGCGGGCTTATTATGCCCTCTTATGCCGGAACTTTCTCACACAGCCAAAAATATATGGGAGTGATTGGCGCACTCGAACACCTTGCATTTGTTTCCATAGGGAGTTTAGTGTGTCCGCCAGGGTTAAAAAAAAAAAACGTCCTTCACTCCTGACAGCACACAGCTGCTCAACTGAATGCAGGAGGTGGGGCAGACTTAGGTGTTTAATTTTTTTTTATAATAATAAACCATGTATTGTTTTTATTGTGAGAATGCCAAATTAGTAAGCTACCGTTCCTCCCCCCTCCCCTCCCACAATATTTGAATAGCCGTCATTTAAAATTATCTCTTGTCCTGCCTTTAGATCTTCACTGTGAGATCGGTGCATGTTTGAAGCCACGGAGGCTATATACACATTGAGTAGCTTTCATATGAACCGATTCTGGGCGGGAAGCCCTTTTGGTGTTTTAAGCATTATTGTTATATAGGCTACTTTATAGCTATTGAAAAATAGCAGATCTACAAGCACCGAGTGCCACGCTATGAGCTTGTAGATCTGCTATTTTTATTTTTTTTAATGCTGAAAATGTGGCGCTAATCTTTGAATATATATTCTTTCGGAGCGAACGTTTTGAACTCAAATCTTTGCTTCTCTGGGGAGGAGGTCCCTGGCTGGAACGACATATTTTCAGGTGGGGGTCCGTGGCCGCAAGGCCAATTACATAATATCTTTGGGGGTCCTTGACATGAAAACGTTTGAGAACGACTGACATAGAAACCTTTTCAGAAAACTGTCAGGATTTAGAAGGACATTTGTAGAATCGACCTCGGGTCTTAATGGATCAACCCACTGCAAACAGCCAGACACACACATTACTATACACTCTGTATTGTGTGCTGGAAAAACGAATTTCCCGTCTGGTCTGTCAAGCCTTTGCCCATCAAGTATACCACAATGCTTTTTTCCAGTGTGTGTACGTTTCTTATTTTTTTAATTGGTTTTGGCATTCAAAATATGCTCTATCTAAAAGCTGCAGATGAAAAAGCTGCAGTGAAATGGAAGGCACAGAACTGAGAAAAAGGGAGGGGGGGGGAATACTAATAACAACAGAGATAGGAAATAAAATATCGAAGTCATGCAGAGCAGAGCATTGTCTGATAATATAGGCAGGAAAAGTTGTGCGTGCGTGCGTGCGTGCGTGTTTGTGTGTGTGTGGTGTGTGTGTGTGTGTGTGTGTGTGTGTGTGTGTGTGTGTGTGTGTGTGTGTGTGTGTGTGTGTGTTTGTGGTGTGTGTGTGCGTGCGTGCGTGTGTCCCGGCCTGCTTCCTCTTTCCCCCCTCCTGACTCTTCACTTCCCGTCACGGCAGCCTGCTGGCTCTCCTAGATAAGACCTTCCAGAACATTCCTCCTCCCTTGTTCGTACTTCCCCCCCCCTCCACCCCTCCATCCCAGCATCAATTCCAGCCCTCGGTGATCAATCCTACCGATAACACCAAGTCGGCAACAAAAATAAAGAAATACATACATTTTGGTCTTCTCCCGTCTCTATGGAAGAGACGGGGGTTTAGACCTTGTCGGTTGAAGCTCCTCCAGTGAATAGCGGCTTCTAATTTTGTTTTGCCGACATGCCGTCAGGAGGACTTGGTGCCGATGACACATGTTGCATAGGCCACTGGTCCTCATAACCTCAACCCCACGAGGGTATCGCAAGTGAGTCCTCAAATACATCGCTTGGATCCACCTGGGACGTATATCCTCAGTGATGTATCCCGAGCCGGTCATCGGGGGTTTCGGGTATACTCACGAACATCATACCCCTCGCTCGGGTGACCCAGCCGGTGTGATCAAGTCCCGACTTACGTCCCACTATAGCTACCCTCGATCAGACCCACTATAGGGAAAGACCATGCAGGGCCATACAATCCGTTGGAACCACTCCGGAACTACTCTGCCACGCAGGGCTGGGAGGTATACGCTTCTGGCTGTCGACAAAGACAGGTTAACTGAAACAAACCATCAACACTGGGATAGGTTAATGGGCGACGCGCGCATGATGTGCGTGCAGTTTGTTTGTTTACAGAGGGTATAGCAAAGCAAAGCTCGTGACTCATTTCTAACCTATAATGTTTTCAAATGAGTAATACACCCACTGTCTGGGTGTCATCTCGAATTACATTAAAAACGAGAGTAGTTCTGTAATCAGCTGTGTTTGGAGGACGACACACAGCTGTGGGAATCCAGCAGGTGAATGAAATGGAGATTAATTTTTCATTCATGCAGGACTCGACACATCAGCACGCCATTGTGCTTTCGTTCAAAGGAAGTAATTACAATTAGATTTTTATGGACTAAAAGTGTGAAAAACGTATTTTTTAAAATGTGATGCCAATACATTAGAACTAAGTAGTTCCATTGTTTTGGCTTCACTGCACTGGCTTCCGGTTGTTTTTAGGATTGATTTTAAAATTATTTTACTTGTGTATATAAAGCTCTCAATGGTCTCGCACCTTCCTATACCTACATGACTGCCTGCCTAAATATGTCCCAAACCGCCCCCCCCCCCTAAGGTCTTCCACTGCTGGCCTGCTCGCTTTGCCTAAAGAAAATGGCAACAAAAAAATACGGGGAAGCAGCTTTTTGCTACACATAAAAAGCCCAGGGTGTTACTTTGAACCCATTCTGTACACCCATTTCTACACTTGACTGTGTATAGAGGTCGGATGTTGAGGAGTTATCATGTTGCATGGCGCTCTGCTGGTATAGCAAATCACTGTTGTGTAACCTTTCTTTTGTGCAAGGGGTGAGATTAAGCCATTCTGGCCGAGAACCCCTTTCGGTGTTATACTTTAGCTGTTGAAAAATAGCAGATCTACAAGCTCATAGCGCGGCACTCTGTGCCGCGCTATGAGCTTGTAGATCTGCTATTTTGTTTTGAAAAAACACATCTTTAGGGGCACGGTGGCACAGTTGGTAGTGCTGTCGCCTCACAGCTAGAAGGTCCTGGGTTCGATTCCCGCTCGGGGCACTGTGGGTGCTGGCGGCGTGTTTCCTCCTCCGCGTCATCAGTGCCCATACCCGAAGGCGGGGGTTGGCGAAAGGGCCTTTCTGTGTGGAGTTTGCATGTTCTCCCCGTGTCCCCTAGGGTAGGTACCCTCACAAAAACATGCAGTAATCCTGGTCTCTAAACTGCCTCCCTCTGGCCAGCCGGGGTGCCTGATGGAGGGGAAAGGAACTGGTTGGAATAACATGTTCCTTTCACGCGCTACGTCCAACCAGGGAAACTCCCCCCTGTCAGGTGTAAAGGAGCAACTTGGACACTCAAGCATGAAGGAAGCATGAGTTAAGTCCGTTGCTCTCCCCAGGTTGGCGGAGAGCCCAGGATCACAGTAGATGATTGACACAGGGGTGAAAAATGGGTTACAAAATCGTGGGATAAAAAATATATAAAAAAAAAAAAAACACATCTTTGAATATATATTTCAGAGCGAACGTTTTTTAACTCAAGTCTTTGCTTCTCAGATGGGAGTCGGCGGCCAATTACATGAAATAGTTTGAGAACCACTGATGATTCAAGTCATGATTAAAGAAGACATTTTGAAGAATGGACCTCGGGTCTAAATGGGTTAAGGTGCATTGAAGACAGTAGCAGGTATAAGTGTAGTGTTATAGCTTCAGCGAAGTCACAAGGAGACAATGGAGACCTGTTAATTTGGTCAAAGTATAGCTGGCACCCCGCCCATCCTTCCTGCAACCAGATCCCTACTGCTGGCTGCTGCTATAGCTGGAAAACGCAGGCCTGAATCAATGACTGGAGAGAGAGAGAGAGAGAGAGAGAGAGTGTATGTCTGTGCATGTGCGCGCGCACGGTATGTGTGTGCGCGTTCGAAACGAGTGAATGGCGTTCTCTTTCTGTGTCAGTGCGTACAGGTGCTGCTGGGTAACTCAAGTCGGACCCCATTGTCTATTGTCCAGCTGAATTCTGGGTAGTCTAGCAGGAGGTATAGCTCGTACAATGGCCCAATTTAGACCAGTGAAGCTGTTACCTGGAAACCAACAGTGCTCTATGGTCTTATGCTCAAGTGTTGTTTTTGGCTAGCAAATTTTCTATTTTTAGTTCAGTCATTTGGAATAAAACTTTCATTTGGTTTTTGTCACATTTTATGTCATCTGAAATGTTTTAGTGTTTAGTCTAGTTTTAGTCGACTAAATGATGTCATGAGATTTTAGTCGACTAAATCTACAGTTGATTAGTAGTCGACTAAAATGTATTTTGGCGGGCCTTGATGCCGTCGTAATGATGGCTGATTTGTGATTTTACACTTGCTGAAAATAGCCGATCTACAAGCTCACAACGCGTCGTGCCGCGGCGCGCTGTGTGCTTGTAGATCGGCTATTTTCAGCAAGTGTAAAATGACTTACTGTATACTGGATATTTTGTCTACTAGTCCCTTCCTAACATTTTAGTCTAGTTTTAATTTGTTGACGAAATTGTCAATATATTTAGTCTTACTTACTTACTTACTTACTTACTACCCTCAGTGGACCATCAAACACCACACTGTAGGAATCTTCTGAGGGCAAAATTCTGCTGGGGAGAGACAGCGATATTATAGGGAATGGAATAGGAATAGGAATGGAATAGGAAATGTAATCAAATGGACCCATATTACTGCATGTGTCCATTTGGTTATTGTAATTGTTACTCACTCTGAGATACAAATGCATGAATTGAGATTTAATAATTGTACAATTGTATGTGTAGAGTGAGCGTGAGGTTGGGGAAATGAACAAGAAGGTGTTTTATTTTAC
Organism: Protomyctophum bolini; assembly: GCF_963924005.1. Classification (NCBI taxonomy): domain Eukaryota; kingdom Metazoa; phylum Chordata; class Actinopteri; order Myctophiformes; family Myctophidae; genus Protomyctophum; species Protomyctophum bolini. The sequence continues at coordinate 8,305,498 of NC_137874.1, read as the reverse complement.
AGCGTTGATTTAACCTGCACATTCTTCTATAGAACTAATTGTCAAAGACACAGACATGAATTAACTTATACCTTTCTGACATTCACTCTGAAATATAGGGTGACCAGATGTCCCCCTTTGCGTGGGACAGTCCCTCATTTCCAAGGCTTTCCAGGCGTCTCACAAATTGAGACCCGCCTGTCCCACATTGTGACTGGCAGGCAGCAGTGTTCAAATGCTCTAATTGTTCAAATAAATGTCAAAATAAAATGACAAATATCCCCTATGCCTCCCTATAGGCACAGTACCAAGTCGGCCATACCACCCATGACCAAAATTAACATTTTAAATGTGAGACGCCAGAAGGGTTTAACAACAAAAAAATGATAGCCAATATCATCGGCCTATATGGTTGAATGTGACATTTAGGCATTTACTTAAGTAATAAGTTGCCACTTGTCCCACACAAAGCCACATACTTCTGTCCCTCAAAATGAACAGTTTAGATCTGGTCACCCTATACTCTGGAATGACATTGGTATGCTTTTGGGCTTCATTCAGTTTTAACTTCCTAGAGTGCTCTTCTGTGTTGCCGTCGGTCGTGGTGGTGGTGGTGGTGCATTATTCAAATGGATATTATCCTCACAGACAGTAACTGGAGCTCCATTCATAATCAAGCAGGTGACCAAAAGACTGTACTATAATAACTACACCCCAGGACCAGTGTGTAGTGTATAGACTAGAGACCAAAGCAGTGGAAATATAGGCCAGGCAGAGAGAGAGAGAGAGAGACAGGTGCATGGGGTTTATATAGTCTCTCGCTCCCATTCCGTCTGCTGCTGCTGCTGCTGTAGACCCCCATCCACCCCCACCCTATATCGTACCAGATGTGTCTGTCTTCTGGGGTCTTATACCTATAGCCCAGCCTTTGAACGCTGATAGGATTAGGGGTGCGTGTGTGGTGAGCTTGTGGGAAGCAGGGTTTTAACACGGTGGGGGGGGGGGGGGGGGTCTTCAATGTTTCAGCATCCCAGCCCCAATCATCTCTGAGTGCAGTAGGCGATGAGATGAAGAGCTGCCACCAATATTTCTCTGCACTCTCAAGCCACACGCACGCACGCACACACACACACACACACACACACACAAAACAGGCATGCATTGCATGCACTTACACAGGCACACATTATATCTCGCACATTCACACACAGTACATGGTCTTATTGTCTTGCTCTGTATACCTATAGCCTGTAAGGCATCTGTCAGTCTTTATAACCCGTGTTGACATGAGGACGATTCTGATAAAAACAATGTCTTGGGGAGAAAAAAAAACATGTTTCTATGTGTGGTGCTCAACCTTTTTCATGTCAAGGACCCCTAGAATTATCTGTGTTTGGCCCCCATCTGAAAATATGTTGTTCAAGGGACCCCTGTTAAAAAACGTTCGCTCTGAAATAATATATATTCAAAGATTTGCGGCACATTTTCACGATTAGAAAAATAAAAAATAGCAGACCTACGGGCTCGAGTGCCGCGCTACGAGCTTGTAGATCTGCTATTGTTCAATAGATAAAGTATAACATAATTAATTAATTAATTAAAACACTAGGTTCCTGCCTAGAATATAATTCAAACAGTGTCCTGGGAGGGGTCGCCAGATTGTTTTGGGTTTTGCAACTCAATGGCTGGAAAAATGGAAATGAAGAGTTTACACATAGTACGAGGTGCACGCACAAACTTTCCTTAATGATTATATCTGGTTTCAGTATTCATTTATGATACCTTTTCTTTATTATTAAGGTTATTTTCGCAGTCATTTTGTATTGGGGGAGGGGGGGCGGGGGTCGAGAGACATGGCCAAAGCATTTTCGGGGGTCCCCTGCAGCCAAAAACGTTGAGAACGACCCCTGGTCTCTAAGCCAAGAAATACACTTCAAAGGGTGAAACAAAAAGCATTGTGATATCTTTCTGGCATTTTGTGAGCACAAGCGTTTATGTTATTCCACAAGCAGCAATACTTTCGCATCTTTGTTTTCATAATAGGAAGTTCCATTATGAGCGCATGCAGAACCCGGAAACGTCTGATTAATGACCCAATACTTTTTCCATGGAAGCTTTTACTGTATGTTACTGTAGTGCACACGCACACGCACACGCACACACACACGCACACACACACACACGACAACACAATGCACTCTGAACCAGTGTTCATTTTGACAGCAAATTGTGATTTAGTGTAGTCATATAGTCTTTGGAATAAAATGTCACGTACTTTTAGTCATAATTTGTACTGTAGTCATCTGAAAAGTCGAATAATATCACAAGGTCTTTGTCGATTCAATCTACAGTTGATTTTGTTTGACGAAAAAGTATTTTGGTAGGTTTTACCCCCCCCAAAAAAAGCACTGCGACACGTTGTGATTGTGAACTTGTAGATCTGCTGTTTTCAGATCACAACACCCAAGCACAACCTCACATACAATGACTCTCTGAACAATAGCCTACATTAGCTGATATGGATACAGGATTGTTGTTGGGCACTAGTAGGGACAGTTCCAGCGTAGTTCCAGACTATATAGCATTCGGAGATTGTGGAATAGTGGACTAGGCCGGGGCTCCATTTTTGTCACCGCTAAACGCCTTATCCCTAAACTTCTTTAGTCTTTTTTTTTTTTTTACTATTTTGAAAAACATTTTTGAATAGTTCAACTAGCCAGTCTACATCGACACGTTGTGAGCTTGTAGACCGGCCATTTTAACTATTCAAAAATGTTTTGCAAAATAGTAAAAAAAAAAAAAAAAAGGCAAAGAAGTTTAGGGATAAGGTTTTTTTTAGCGGTGACGAAAATGGAGCCCTGTAGCCGGTGCCTTGGCTTGGGACTACATTGTGGTGTGCTGGCGCTGCTGCTGCTGTTGCTACTACTGTGTGTGTATCGTAGCATTCGTCTAGTCGGTGTTTGACATTTCAGTGACGGGGGGCCGCTATGCAGCGCAGCAGGGGGTAATTATAGTCTTCTCCACAGGCACACACAGCAATTATACCATAAACATAGGCTGGGGCTGCATTGTGTCGTCGCATACACAGCGGTACTGTTATACCCATTCTGACCTTAACGTCTCTCCCACGAGGAGCACTGCGACGGCATAACATGGTGCAATTATACATGACACGGCGGCTATCATTATAATAATAACATAATGTATACTTATGTATACTGTATGGGGTATATGTGATGTCAGGGATGCAAATATGAGAAGTCAAACACCTCTCGTTTATAAAACCTCGAGTAGTTTTTAGGGACAGGCCGCCAGGCAGGTATAGAGGTACGTTTTTCTGTTCCCGAGCCTGTCGGCCTTCGCCGCATGTCACCCCCCCACCCCCATCTCTCTCCACCTTTCCTGTCTAATTACTGTACCCTATCAATGAGGGGCAAAAACGGCTAAAAGATATCTTAAAAAGAAATGTGGTCCTCGTCTAGTCTACGGGGAACTATACCAGAGTCGGACGGAGTCATAGAGAGAAGGACGAGGCTGGCATGGGGCACTGCGTCAGGCACCCGGAACTAGTGGTATAAGCAAACTGACACTATGGGAGCCAACCCCGGGGCGAAGCCCACCACCTACTGTATATGCACTGCAGAGCTCTAGACCCTGATGCTAGGTAGGAGAGTGTGGAGGCGGGCAGCGAGTCCTCCACACTCCCGAGTTGGTGTTGGCTAGCTAGACCACACTGTTGCATCGCGTGTGACCAGCTCAGTGTGGTGAGAGTGTATACTGTCTGCCTTGAGACTGAGAGGTCGGGAGCTAAGTCCCCGGCAAAGTCATATACCAAAGGCAACAGAAATGCCATTGCCTCTCCCTCACTGTTTGGCACTGAGGGAGAGGCAAAGGGTTGGATTCTGGTTAGTGTGACATACGTACTAGCATCATGTCCAGGGGATGTACGGTACTGTACTGCTGCTACTGTATATGGGACTATAGGAGATGGGTTCTGGCTACTTACTTATTTATTTAACGTAGATTGATCATTGTCAATTAGGAAAGACATATCATGTCAGGAATCAGGATTGGGCCTCAAAGACAGTCGCATCAACTTTATTTAAATTTTTTCTTTTACAATTAGTGATTGTCTTGAACCATTTTGTGCATTAAACTGGGGGTTGGTTGGTTGGTTGGGGGGGGGGGGGGTTTCTCACCTGGGGAGTTGTAATGATTGATGGCTTCAACTCTACTGTGATGAATACACGATTACTGTAAACTTTTGGTCAGAAAGAACCTCCGATTGGAACCGTCAACAACATATTAAGTCAGAATCAATGTATGCTCCCAGGAGTGTGATGATGGCATGTTTCAAGTGGCTAGCCACTTTCAACACAAAAACATGGGCTCAGGCAGTCTCCGTGCATGTAAGGTCGAGGTTTAACCACTTCCCTATATTCTCAGCTAAACATAGCAGATCTACACAGGCTCACAACGCCATCGGCTATTTTCTGCGAGGAGATTTGATATAGAGGGGGAAAAGACCGTATCGTGCACAGAGCCTTAACCCTATAGAGCGTCGCAGTCCCGCCCCCCCCCTCGAGAGAGAGACCCGGAAAAGAAATCCCCGTTCATTTTCCTCATAGACTTTTCAGAAAGTATTTATTTAAAGACGTTTACGCCGCGGACAAAGCCAACTCTTGTCGTGACAAATCATGACAAGAAACAAAGATTTTCGGGCTGAACAACTTTGTAATTTTTTGTTTGGTCCAAAATGTTGTGTTTGTTGTCATGATTTGTCACGACAAGAGTTGGCTTTGTACGACAAGGTCTTTAAATAAATACGTTTTGAAATGTCTAAGGGAAAAATGCATTGGGAACTATATTTCCTGGGCCTGCCGTCGTCATGAAAGGGGGCGGGACTGCGACGCTCTATAGCCAACTAAGTATTAGTTTACTAGGTATAGAGGGTTTTATGATGAATGCATAATGATGGCTCTGATCTAATGACAGTATAGTTATGAGGCTGATATTCTTCTCCCAAGGTTATACACTTATAGGAAGCCACCTTTTGTACAGGAGGTGTGAAGGTGGTCTTCTGAGTCTTTGTTAAACGATTGCTGTAAAAGGTTCCAAATTTGAATTGTTCATTGCCGTATAGCTTGCATTGGCATGCAACATCAACGTTTGCAGTTTCCATCGGAGTTTGGAAGCACTCGTTTTCAGTAAAGCAATGTCCTGCTGCCTCCTGCATTATGTGCTGATTCAAAACAGGTGCTATACACAGGGCAGTTGAGTGATATCTAACGAGCACTTCCAAACTCCAGCACTTAGAAAAATAATCACCTGCAAGGACACAAAGTAGCTCATAACATGTCTACAGTGGATCTTTATGAAACAAACACTTTGAGGACAGAAAGAGAATAATTCAAGCTTTCCGTACAGCTGCAATGTTGGTGAGTTTGACGTTGTTTAATACAATCAGATAGGACTTCTCTGTCTGGATGAATGGGCTGTAATGGGAAGTTGCACCTATAGGTATAGCACCTTGCCATTAACTTACATGGTAAGATGGCCGCAGTCTGCATATGGAGAATAGTTATACATACATTTCCACACCTTCCATCTAGAGACCATCTTATTCTAAAGCCTGATCTACAAGCGATTGGGATATTAGTTTGTTTCCAACTTGAGGGATACAAACAGTAGATAGGGAAACAGCCAACCATAACATTATTTATTTAAAGTGGGGTTTGCGTACATTCTGTAGAATCCGAGTCGTCTCCGAAAATAGGAGCTTTGTGTTCCTCGCTATACCTTAGGTTTAGGTTTATTTATTTAGCACACAGTATAAAAAATAGACAATACATATCAAAGAACAAAAATACAATGCAAGGAAAGGAAGAATAAGCCAGCTGGCTTATTTGGAATCCTTTTCCTGTATGGAAGAGGTCGTTGATTAAACAGATTAAAAGTTCATTAAGAACAATACAAAAAAGACTATACAAGTTGGCAAAGGGAGCAACTGTGCAATAAAGAAATAAAAACACAGAGACTGCACAAAAAAAAGGAAATAAACAATACAACAAAAACAATGATTTAATCATTTAACAATAATATTTACTGTGGGTGCCCGCTGGCCTAGTGGTCCAGGCGCATGCCACATTATAGGCTCTGGCCTGACAGCGCGTGTTCGAGTCCCGTTCAGGACGACCTTTGCTGCGTCTCTCCCCTTCTCTCTCTCTCTCTCTCTCTTTCCTGTCTGTCTTCACTAATAACTGTCAATGAAGGCAAAAAGCTTAAAAAATACAATATTTATTGTATTAGCATGTCCCATGCATAAAGACTCGTACGACTGTCCTCATTTCCTCTAAACACACGTCCCTCCTGACCCTTTCTATCTTTGGCCAGAGTTGTCATCCTTGGCCCCGTGCCACAGTGTGCTGACACCAGGCAAATTGGTCTTTTTTCCATAAACACAGTTACTCACAGTTGAGAGAGATTGTCCACTATCAGAGATGACCGCGCCCATCCCCTTAGTGTGTTTTAATGGTTCACAGGGGGTCATGAATACACTGGAGCTATTAATTAAGTCCCATATTCTCTTGACCTCCGTGGAGGCGGATCATGTTGCCCAACTTTCCCCGGCTTTGTTGCACAGGTGTTCTGCATTTAGTTTTTGACTGAGAATCATCACCACGGGACTCACTTTAAACAGTGGAAGGGGACATTTTCTTTCCCCACTCCAGGCCCGAAGCCAAACCTTCAAAATGACCATAATATGCCATGGGGGACAGTCAGCATGCAACTCTACTTGTCATTTCAAACGCCCCCCCCATCTGGGAGGCCCTTGTGTTATTTCTTAGATGCCCCCCCCCCCTTTTGCTGAGATGGTGAGCTGCTCTCTAATTAGGATAAGCAATGTTTTCAACAGGAAGAGAGAGAGCAGGCAGGATGTTATCGGAGTCCTGCGTGAACACCCTTATATGGAGACGTTAGCAGACATGGCACGCAGCGGGATCCTATAATTACGATGATACTGTTGTTGGCGCGGGGGGGGGGGGAGGCTAGTGGATCCACAATGTGCTTTATTAATATGTGTGAGCCGGTGATGTACAGTACACATATCTGTGTATGCATACAGTGCTTCCCAAACTTTTTCATATACCAAGGACCCCCAAATTGACACTGATTAGCCTGCGGACCGCCATTACGGCGCTCTAGCAATGATTCTCAACATGTTTAATTTCAAGGACCCCCAGTTTCACATGCTTTGGTCTATACGGACCCCCCCCGTTTAATGGCATCTCTATCTCTGAGACCCCAATTTATATTCTAAAATCAATGTTAATTTAACTCTGAGAGTGTACAAATGGTAATTTGTAATTTTGTACGTGAGAGCCGACTGTCCATATTGTGTGTAAGTCGTCATGAGCTAGTGAGGTGCCACCTTAGTTTGATTGATCAGTCTGTACACACAGACTAATTTACAGTAGGCTACCACTGACATTAATGTATTCACTCCGAGAGTGTACATATAAATATACAAATATGACTCAATAGACCCACTATTTTGGTCACATTATTTGTACACTGTCACGGATAACCTTCTTACTGTAAATCTGCAATGTGGCAACTGATGCAACTGATGGAAACCCTGGAGTATCCACTGGTTAGTTATTGTGAAACCTACTTGAATTGAACCGTAGTTTCAGTATACAGTATGACACATACTTGCAGTGAAAGTCAATTATACTAACTAGAATTTCGGCCCCCTTCGGGGGCCTCATCCCAGTGTCGTTGCAGCGCAATATGGGAAGAAAGAAATTGTAGAGTTGACAGACTCCACTTCATGTTTCAGCTGTGTTTTTAAACTCAGTAGTGTGCCCTGCACCCAGCGCACACTCGCAATTGCAGCTGGAGGGCGACGCGACACACACACGCCAACACACACACACAGAGCGATGTGTGGATAAATCACTGAGATTTGGGAAATGTGTTCTGAATGGGCCTGAATATATGTGTGTAGGCTGCAACAATGATTTCATAAAGTGTAGTTTAGTTTGAACAGGCAACTAATGTAGTGATAGATTAATTGAATGGGCCTGAATAGATATCTCCATAGACAACGCCCTGGTAACGTCTGTCCCAACAGCCAGGAATCTTGGTGTTGTCCTGGACAGTCAGCTCTCGTTCAAAACTCACATCACAGCTGTCACTCGATCCTGTAGGTTCACACTCTATAACATACGACGAATTAGACCGTTCCTCACCCAGGAATCAGCCCAGCTCCTAATCCAGACAACAGTCTTGTCAAAACTTGACTATTGTAACTCCCTCCTTACTGGCCTACCAGCATGTGCACTTAAGCCTCTCCAGCTGATCCAAAATGCTGCAGCTCGCTTGGTCTTCAACCAGCCAAAATTCTCACATGTCTCCCCCCTGCTCCGCTCCCTCCACTGGCTCCCGGTCGCTGCCCGCACAGAAGACAAAACTCTGATGCTGGCATTCAAAGCAACCAAAGGTATGGCTCCCCCATATCTTGCAAGTATGATCGAACCCTACAAACCCTCCCGCTCACTCAGATCAGCCAACGCAGGGAAGCTGGAAGTACCCTCACTAAAAACGCCGGGACAACACTCCACACGTCCCAAACTCTTCTCCCTTCTGGCTCCAAAACTGTGGAATGCACTTCCCATTGCAGTCAGAACTGCAGCATCACTCCCAATCTTCCGCCGTAGTCTGAAAACCCACCTTTTCAGACTCCATCATGGCCCATAGCACTTACCCCACCCCCTTAGATAGCAATTCTGTAGACTTAGATAGCATTTGATACAGACTTATAGCATGTTATGTAGACAGCATAAGTGCATTGTATGTAGTCATAGCACGTCATAGTACATATGTGTAGCATAGTAGTATAGATGTATAGCTTATATGTATAGTTTCATTATAGATATTCCACTGTTACTTTCTTAGCTTACGCATGTTTCATGATAAATGTCTTTATGTGATGTATTCCCATGCTTTTTTGTTCTTGCTTAATGTAAGTCGCTCTGGATTAAGAGCGTCTGCTAAATGCCTAAATTGTAAATTGTATAGATAGATAGATTTCTTTATTTTTGTGTCATGCACCAAAGGCGCCCAGCCCACATGGGCTTACAGGACACACCATATCATTGCATTCAATATTGCATTGTGTACAATAAACAGATATGTTTTGTTGATATTCCCTTTTTTTTTTTACACAAACAAAAGATTCCACTTCATGTTTCAGCTGTGTTTTTAAACTCAGTAGTGTGCCCTGCACACCGCGCACACTCGCAATTGCAGCTGGAGGGCGACGCGACACACACACACACACACACACACACACAGAGCGATGTGTGGATAAATCACTGAGATTTGGGAAATGCGCACGCAAGCACAGAATGCACGGCGAATCACGATGTGATTTGGGAAAAGCACAGAAAGAACAAACGATGCACGGGCGTGCAAATGATTAAGCACGCACAGAAGCACGCACAGGCAAATGTTTGGAGAAGCTGAGAAGCACACGCATGCAACATGCTGTGCCTGTGATGACCTGTTTTGGTTTCTTTTGCGTGACTGGCTCGCAAACGTGTGGCGTGTGGCGTGTATTGAGAAAGTGCGGAGCGTTTTCGTCGTGGCATGATGTATTCCAGTCCAGTTGTTGGCGGTGGCAAGCATGAGTCTTGTTTGTTCACTTTGTTGTTCACGTTGTTGTTGTTTGTAGAGTGGGCGACTCCGTTTAGTAGTACAGTGGGTCGGTCACACACAGCACAGAGGAGCAGTGAAAGGGGGAGGAGGCTCTGTGCTGGTGGAGAGTTTGGCAAACATGACGATTTTGACGTCACAGAAAGTTGTCCCATGGGATCGTGTGGTGATGTAAAACAATATTTATAGAGTAATTAAGACATTTCTTTCAATTAAATGTAGCCTATATGTATTCTGGGAGTGTGCCGAATTTATTTTGCATATAGAGATGTGTGGTAAAAGTGTGGTTCGGTCGGAGAAAGCTGTTGGATAAACGGCCACTGTGCTTATGTACCCCTGTCTATTAGGGTAGCAGGATGGGACCCATTGTAATGATACATTAAAAGGAGTATACTATTGCTTATAAAATAGTGACTTGTTAGAGACCATATATATATATATATATCATGGTTTGTGTTTGGACAAAATGTAGTCAATAGAAGCATCCAATGTGTCTTTCCCAGTCACTCAGTGGAGCTCTATGTCTGTGAAAAGCTGGAAATCATCATTAATCCCCTTTAGGTAGGTGTGTGTGTGTGTGTGTGTGTGTGTGTGTGTGTGTGTGTGTGTGTGTGTGTGTGTGTGTGTGTGTGTGTGTGTGTGTGTGTGTGTGTGTGTGTGTGTGTGTGTGTGTGTGTGTGGGCGTGCACGTGCGTGCGTGTGCGTGCACGTGTGGCAGTTTGTTTGCAGAGAGCATCAGTAAATTGTTATGGCATGGTGTGGGGATACCACTAAGTCCTTTTTGAGAGTGTAAAATGTAATGTGTAAAATTTCACCCAATCAGCTGTGTTATGACACTTCTGGTTCTTCACCCAATCAGCAGTCGGGTCTCACGCTCTGTGTTATTATGACACTTCTGGTTCTGCAGGCAAAGCCGTTTCAAAACCAACTCTATACGCGTCTATTTCAATGCTCATCACGTTTTTCATTTTAACATCCCTGGCTGCTCCCCCCCCCCCCCTTCGGTCTAGAATGTAAACACTGTACTAATGGCACGGCAGCTATAGATTGTACTTCAGGAAATAGCAGAGTGATATTTGTGTGAGAGCGGGAGAAACAATAAATCATGGCTGATTTATGGTCCTATACTTCGCTGCGCATCATGTCACATATTTTCTCATGGATCTGATATTTTTGATATGTGACACCATGCAGCGCGCGGCGCGACTATACGTGTAAATCAGGCTTTAGTGCAGTGTTTCTGCAACTTTTGCCTTTTTAAGGACTCACCTTAACTCTGACAGTATACAAGTGGAACCAAAATGGTAAATGGTAAAAAATGCTAAATTTATATATAGCGCCTTTATCCAAGGCCCTTTACATAGATTGTGCATCACATTCACCCATTCACACACACACATTCATACGCCGATGGCGACGGAAGCCTGCATGCAAGGCACCAACCAGCACCATCGGGAGCAATTTCGGGGTTCAGTGTCTTGCCCAAGGACACATCGACATGTAGACAGGAGGAGCCGGGATTCGAACCGCCGACCCACGGATCATTGGACGACCTGCTCTACCTCCTGAGCCACAGTCGACCCGTTAGGGTTCAGTTGGTTCCACTTGAATACTTGTAACCCTCCCCCCTAAACTAAAGGAACCCACAGACTCCCTGGAATCCACTTTGAGAACCACTATAGTTAAGTGCACAGCCACAGGCCATGTGAAGACCTGAGTTTGAATCCGACTCCCGGTCATGTGTCTCACATCTCTCTCCTGTCGGTCTCTGTGCTCGGTTTGTTCTTGGTTTTCTGTCTCTCTTGCACACTATTCCTATACAGTAAATCTCAGAAATATATAAGCATAAACCGGACAACCGTCTGGGCACTATATATATATAGGCTGCTGAGCCAGCCTGACGGTGTGCCACGGTTTTCGACACCCGATGATCCCGACGGCCTTTGCCGTGTGTCTCCCCCCCCCCCCCCCCACACACACACACACACACACACATCACAGCGCATCTTTTCCGGGTCTTACAGACCCGAGCGTGCGCTCTGTGACGCAACGCTCATGCTTCCGCGGGGGCTTCGCTAAGGAATCTCGGGAAAGTCTTGCGCTCCCTTTGAGCACAATACGATCCAGAGCCGGAAAGGGTCCCCCCCGTTATGCATAAGAGACAAAACAAAAGAAATGCAGAAGAAAAATAAAATGTATAATTAATCAGACAGTCACAGAATTGCGAACAGTATTGTAGAAGCTATACGACCCTCGCTAGAGATGGGTACACTGGAAGCGAGATGAAACTCTAACCGCGATTAGTATCACTGGTGCATATCAGCGTGTTAAGCATCTTCAATTAGCATCGCCATACCCGCGCTAACCCCCTCCCAACTCAATTTGTTATCAGTCTTTCTGTCAAAATAAGATGAATGTTTTTTTTCTCTCCCTCTCTCACCCATAGAGGCCTTATCTTTGATACCTCCCTTCCCCTCCTTCCTCACCTTCTCAAGGTTATGCAAGACTAGGCTTCTAATTATGTGAGGCCAATTTGTTGGCCTCGCCAAAAAAACTAAAATGCACAACGGTTACAGAGATAACAATTCTGGACGTTGAACCCCTTTTGGTGTTTTAACTAAGCATTATATTATACTTTAGCTATTGGATAATCGCAGATCTACAAGCTCACAGCGTGCCAGTCGGTGGCGCGCTATGAGCTTGTAGATCTGCTATTTTTTTCAAATTGTGACGTCAGGTCAAAATGGGTTGAATATATAGTAACTGTTGAATAAAAGGGATATATAGTGTAGGTGCTGCTGTGTCAAAATCACGAGGTAACAAGTTTAGGATCATGTCAATAATACTAGAATGTTAGAATACAGAATGAAATACAAGCCTGACACAATCCTAAGTCAAAATGCTGACATTTTGAGCTGTGACATTAAAATGTGTGGCCTTGCGTGTCACACCACCATCGAAACCTATAACCAAAGACTTTCATCCCAATTCATTCCCAGAAATTAATACATAGTTAGATTATATGTATTATAATCGACACTGTCAGAATGCATGCAGTCAGGCATAAAACAATCCTATACTCATATATTCATTTGTTCGTCATTCGTTTGTTTGTTTGTTAATTCGTTAATTTGTTTGTTCGATTAATCATTCCGATTATTAGTCATAATAAGTTACATATTGATAAGTAACATACAACACTACATAATGTTATAGTGAAAGTGAAATGTATGTAGGCATACTGATTATAAAACTGGTAGTTCTTGAAAATAAAAAGGTTATGTATACATACACACATAATCATATCATGTTCTTGCTATAGTTTCACTGTCTGGTGGATCAAGTGATGTGTTTTTTTTTGTTTAACCTCACCTGTTCTCACCTCAAGAAAACGGTGTGTCTCTGTTCCCTATCACTGCAGCTAGAGACACAAATGTATGTACATGCACCACGCACCACGCCACGCACGCAAGCAGGCACGCACGCACGTATATACATGCGCGCCACACACTCGCGTATACTGTACACACGCGTACATGCACAATCTGCGCTCTGTGATACCTCGGTCGCCCTCTCTAGTACAAACCTTTTGAAAAGAACAATTTCCTGATGGAAGGATATTGTCTCCTTATACAGCATCTCTGTTTCTCTCTCTCTATCTGACAGTCTCCCATATATTTATTTTGACAGGAGAAGGAAGGAAGGGTGCAGTGCGTGTCACTGCGTGTGTGTGTGCGCGCGCACGTGCATGCGTGAGTGTGGTGGAGGCAGGGAGCAGTATAGCAGTGAGAGGATTAATCCAGGGTTGGATTCATCAGGATAATCCAATGTTGTCCTGACTGAGCCGATTGTGTCACCTGCCTCCTCTCACTATATATATATAATGCCCGGAATTATCTTCCCACACAGTAGAAGTCCCCGGTGTTAATTTGACTCTGACGGTGTGAAAAGAAAAAGAAACCAAATGGACGCGTTGTTGTAATAAGGGTCCACGACGGTTTCAGTGTTAAATGAACACTGCCGGTGTTACTGTGTACCGGCAGAATTCTGACCAGACACAAATTGTGTTCTGTGTCTTTCTTTGCATATAACACTAGCTTGGCTACATGTATAGGGCTGTACAGTACATCAGTACATGGTGTTGGGGGTACTAATGGCTACATGTAGGGCTGTACAGTACAGTACATCCCCTGGTGTTATGGGGTAAAGGTTTGCATGTGATGACATTACAGTAATCTGATTATAACGGTAACTTTAATCTGATATTAATTGCAAGAAGCAATAGCAAAATGGCATTGATCATCACGCCTCCAGGTCTTTAGTTTACTCAAGTTAGGGAATAAGACCTGGTTCTTAAGACACGCAAAATACAGCCCATAGTCTCTGACTGGCGTCTCAGTGGCGCCACGGTCTGTGTCTAGGAGAAGCTATAGTCTCTGACTGGCGTCTCAGTGGCGCCACGGTCTGTGTCTAGCAGAAGCTATAGTCTCTGACTGGCGTCTCAGTGGCGCCACGGTCTGTGTCTAGGAGAAGCTATAGTCTCTGACTGGCGTCTCAGTGACGCCACGTTCTGTGTCTATAGGAGAAGCTAGTCTCATGTAGCCAGACAACTATATTCCACAATCTCCGAATGCAATATAGAGTCTGGAACTACGCCTCCTGAAATACGAGTAAGGAAAAGCCGCCATTTCCGTTCACGAAAATATATTTTAAAATCTTTACATTTTATTCTTTTGTATTTCCTTTTCTGCTAAGCAGCGAGCTATATTATATGCTTAGATGATTTCTATCTATATTAGGATACATTTGCACGACTTGTAAAGACAAAACGGAAGTGAGGAGGAGGCTCCACTTCCGCTTTATATTTTACTCATGAATTGATAGAACTTCCGTTGCTCCAGACCGTATGACGGAAGCATTTTGTAAATTGCGAGAGGCAACACAGTCTGGCAACGCGAGACTAAGGAGAAGCTGGTGGTTCACTGTGCCAAATGTCGCTGAGAGGACTAGACCAATCTAGAAGCATAGAGTGCTTCTTGACTGCAAAGGAGGCCCCTTTTCCACCGGTTCGTTCCCAGTGGGAAACGGTTTAGTTCTTTTTGTTTTTTAGTCCATGAGCTCCAAAATTGAAACGTTAATTATGAATTGAGTGTATAAAACCATACCTATATTAGATTGTTATCACCATTAAACTTCCCCAATTGAGTACTTACACACGAAGACAATGATTTATTGTATTACACATTTTACATTTATTATAATTATGCAAATGAGGCATTGTCAAGGCAACCGTGGGCAGGCGGGGGAGGGCAAGGGGCCCACAGAAGAAGGCCTGCTGAATCCTGCCCAGGTCTATTTCCTGTGCGACACCCAAACTATACTATAGGCTTCGTTTTAACTTTTCAAAAAATACACCAGTCCCGAAATGTAACCACTATCAGGAGGCCCAGCTTTTTCCTGTCCAGCATTGTACTACCGCCGTCCACACAATGCAAAGGAAGTCTCTCTGTGTGTGTGTGTGCGTGTGTGTGTGTGTGTGTGTGTGTGTGTGTGTGTGTGTGTGTGTGTGTGTGTGTGTGTGCGTGTGCGTGCGTGCGTGCGTGCGTGCGTGCGTGCGTGCGTGCGTGCGTGCGTGCGTGTGTGTGTGTGTGTGTGCGTGTGCGTGTGCGTGTGCGCTTGCGTGCGCGTGTGCGTTTCGTAGAAGATTCCACTATCCACTCAAACCCAGAAATCCTGCATGAACTCTCTCTCCTCTAGCAGAACTAAAATAGCTTTAGACGTTTGCTCGTTGAGTTTGTGGCATCATGGCATGGCCACCGGCAAGATTTTTGTCTAAAGCTGGATTGGAATTGGGCACACACACACACACACACACACACACACACACACACACACACACACACTATTGTCTCTGTCACCGGGATAAATCAGATTGCGCCGCATGAGTAACTCTGGGCTTTATCTGCGGTACATTTTTAATAAGACCCTCCAGCTCCATCAGATCGCTGCTGTCGGCAACAGAAAACTCCTATCTCCGCATTTCAACTTTTGATGTTTTTTTTTCGCCCCCCCCCCCCCCCCCCCCTAAACGAATGCCCTATACTTGCAAGAGTGTCGCGCAGAAGTAGTATGAAGCAGCAGATCTGCAAGTAAATGGTGCATTTATATAGCGCCTTTATCCAAGGCGCTTTACATTGAGTGTGCGTTTGATTGATTTTTGAGTGGTGTCAACCACTCCTACAACCAGCAATGTCTGTGTACACCTACAGTATGTATGTATGTGGTCATGAGCACCATATATATATGACTATAGGGTACCAGTAGGGGGTGCCAGGAACAGAGAGAGGGATATAGTGTTGCAATGTTGCCTGCTAATGAGAGAGAGAGAGAGAGAGAGAGAGAGAGGTGGGGGGGAGCTGCACCACTCAGTTCACACGGGTGTGATTTTTTTTTTTTGCGGCTTTCACATTTTATTTAATATTCTTTATAGAGGGACAGACGGTATATAGGCTGACAGGAGAGAGATGGGGGGAGTGACATGCAGTAAAGGCCGTCGGGATCGGGAGTCGAACCCGCGGCCACACTGCCAGGCTCGGACTATATATACCGGCCCCAAGGTGTCTGCAGGCCCGTTGAGCCACGGCCCAGGCCCCGTTCACCCATTCTCACACCCCGACGGGGGCGGAAAACCATGCAAAGGCACCAACAACCTGCAGCACATCAGGAGCAATTGTGGGGTTCAGAGTCTTTGCTCAAGAACACTTGGGGGGAGCTGCCCACAGGGTTCGAACTGGCAACCTTATGCGGTTACACCATCCGGGCCACTCTATATACCCGGCCCACTCTATACCGCCACCGCTTATAGATCGGCTGCTTTCACTATTCATTTTTTTTTGTTTTCAAGTAATAATTTAAAATGTTAAAACGGTTTCGGGGGACATACAAGGTTTCTGCCCCGACAGCATGCGAAATGACAGTTATTCTTTTATCCACTGCGCTGTGATCCCCCCCCCCCCCCCCCTTCCTGCTGTACTAGTTCCCATAGTGTCTTGATCAGATTGAATCCAGGTCCAATTAAACCACTTAGGCCTGACGTTTTCTTCAAAAATCCTGACAGTTTTCTGATAAACCTTATATTTCTGTTCAATATTCCATGTCAAGGACCCCCAAAAATGATGTGTAATATGCCCCCCTCCAAATCTGAAAATATATTGTTCCAGGAACCTCCCAAGAAGCAAAGATTTTAAGTTAAAATGTTCACTCTGTAATAATATAACATTCAAAGATTTCGAGGCACATTGTCACGACTTTTCAAACAAAAAAAAATAGCAGACCTACAAGCTCGTGCCGCGCTATATGAGCTTGTAGATCTGCTATTTTTCAATAGCTAAAGTATATAACGTAATGCTTTAGAACACCAAAAGGGGTTCCTGTCCAGACTGGGTTAACTGACAGTGTCTCTGCTCTTCCCCACAGGCTCGGTTGTAATCAGGATACCATGTTAGGGGACGCACTGATATATTGTCACACTGTGCACACACACACACACACACACACACACACACACACACACACACACACACACACACACGTCACACTCGCACCATCATAGCTCTTTCTTTCATTTGCCACAGTTTTCTCTGTCACACGCACGCACGCACTCACACTCACACACACACACAATGCTGTTGTATTGCTGTACTTGTGACACACATCAACATTTGTATTATTGTTTTTGAGTGGTGCAACCATGACTCCTACAACCAGCAAAGTCCGTGTACACCTATGTGTTGTTCATGTGTCCGTGTGTACGTTAATGAGCACCAGTATGTACCAGTAGGTGGCCAGTAGGGGCGCCAGAAACAGAGAGAGAGAGAGAGAGAGGTGGGGAGGGGAGAGGGGATTTTTTTATGACCTCAATGACACCCAAAAAACCCCTGAACTTTGAACATTCAGTGGATTTTCTGGGGTTTGGAAAGCCTTTTGAGCTGCAATGAAAACAGTGAAAACAGTGACATCTGCTGGCAAATCCCGTTGACATAATATGGGATTTGCAGGCTGTGACAATCTGAGCACTCGTTTGAGCCAGAAAACCCCCAGACCACAGAAAATCTATACCGAATGTTAAAAGTTCAGTTTTTTGTGGGTGCAATTGAGCTCAGAAAACCTAAAACCTAAACCTAAAAAGAAAAAAATACAAAAACTATGCTTGTAGATGGCCTATTGTCTGTGTATAAACGAGGCATAACTCCAGATGTAACCCTTAAATTTAACCTCTACTATACATGTCTAGTCTAGTCCTAACACTGAACCGCAATGGACTATATGCAGCCAACACTTCCGCGTTCAGCTTCCTTGGTCTCAACTGCGCATGTTTCTTTCCTTCCATGGAGCAGGGTTGCCATGTCTGCTTATATTTCCCGCGACTTTTGGCTTCCTTTTTCCCCAGAGATCCTTTTATTTTCTTTATAGGCTAATTATTAGTATAATAAGTCACTAAAACATTAATCATCGCCCGTATACGGTTTTCGCGTCTCGTCCTCTTTTAGACAGTCCTTGGTGAGGACCAGGAAACATGCTCCTCGCTATCTATGTCTACTTCACAGGGGACATCTGGTCCTCGCAATTATAGTCATACACACACACACACACACACACACACACACACACACACACACACACACAGACACACACAGACACACGTGCTCAGAAGTTCCAATTAAACGAACGGCATTTTCTCTGGCTTCTGTGCATGTGACTGTGTCCAGAATAGAATAGAATAGATAGATAGAGTGGAGTGGAGATAGAGAGAGGTGTGCTCAGACTGAGGAGCGTCCCTCTCTCTCTCTCTCTCCAGGAGGAGCCTCGCCACCGCATCTCCCCTTTAATTACACTGCTGGATGGGCTGGCAATCACACACTTATCAGGTGTGTGTGCGTGTGTGTGTGTGTGTGTGTGTGTGTGTGTGTGTGTGTGGGTGTGGGTGTGGGTGTGGGTGTGTGGTCGTGTGTGTGTGTGTGTGTGTGTGTGTGTGTGTGTGTGTGTGTGTGTGTGTGTGTGTGTGTGTGTGTGTGCGCGCGTGTGCGTGTGGTCGTGGGTGTGTGTGTGTGTGTGTGGGTGTGTGCCTTCATATATGTGTAAATAGAAAGATGGGGATGTGATTGTGGGTTGGAAAGATAATAAAGTATTGTTTTTCTATAGTATGGTGCTACTCATGGCTGAAGTATAGGGGGGCACAGCCCCCCCTCGGACAGGGAGGGGGGAAAAATAATAATGTATACAGTATACAGTATAGGCTTTTATTGCGTCAATGTGGCACGTTTTGAGCTTGTATAAATCGGCTATTTCCACGATTTAATAAGTTATTAACTTACGTAAGTTGTTTGTCATACATGTATCTGCCCTATGTACACCTTTTTGTTTAACGAAGTCTAAAAGCCAAATCTAAATCTCATCTTTATTCATATAAGACAGAAACGCAATTAAATTGTTAATTGCAATTATTTGAGAGACACGCAAGACAATGTAAAAATGTTATAATTGTGACAGCCCTAAGGCAGGCCACTTCTCACAGTGCATTTCCAAAATTCACAAAGTGTGTACTATAGGCGGGGGTGGCACCTGGGCTGGGCTGGCCAATCAGATTCCAAAGGTGGCCTCATAGGAGCCACCTCATAGGCCACCTCCTAGACTCTGCCTGCACTTCTCCTCTCTGTCCTTCTCTCTGCTCTTAATGTTCTTGTTTTCTGCTGGGATCATTTATTCATTATGGAAGGCTTGCATTGTTCCATCTGTGGCTAAATGTGGTGCGTCTATTTTATTCATTGTGGAAGGCCTGCATTGTTCCATCTGTGACTAAATGTGGCGGCGGTGGGTGGATATATTGTCCGGAGTCCTCCAGGGGTCTAAACCCCTCTGAAACCCCCCCCATTCTGTTTCCGGGGGACCACCAGTGATCCTTGAGGGGGTTCCACAGGTGGTCCCCACTAGCTCAATGATGGAGAGTTGGTAACCAAATGGACCCCTATTATAGATCTTAACTCTTGAGAGCGTAAAATGAAACCAAATGACCGTTTGGTTTTATTTGACGCTCGCAAGAGTTACATTGTTGTTAAATACTTAATTTAGAATAAGTCTACACGATTAGAGAATGTAGAAGAATTGATATTGTGATCAACGTTGGCCAACAGCATGGAATTGTGTGTCAACACTAACAAAAATATTCCTTAGTTTTGGGTCTGAGAAGCTCAAGATTCAAGTAAATGGGCCTTGATATGAAAAAGGTTGAAAACACCAACTGCTCCTCACTAATTAAATAGCTTTGTGGAAAATAGCCAATCTATACACTCAACAAGCGAGTAGGGATGCTGGGGTTCATGTGGTCAGGCTTTATGTATACTCCTTAAGGGCCTTTCTTACGTGAAGCGATATAACGTGCCTATAGTTCATTTTCAACGAGACCTGCGTTTTGCACGGAGCACTGGGGAGCAGTCGCGACAACGCAAGCGTATATTCACGTGAGCGCGGGCCCGTGAATTCGTTGCGGCGTGCGTGCTCGTTTCGCGCACACGCGAAGAGGACAATTTAAGTTATGTTTGAGCCACCATATTTCTTATACCAACAGCCTTCCACGTAGTAGTTTGTCATGAATATGAGCTATTCAATAATTCATGTATGAGCAAATCTGTACACGTGTATAACAGTGTTAACCCAGTCTGGATGAGAACCCCTTTTGGTGTTTTAAGCATTATGGTTAAACTTTATAGCTATTGAAAGATGGCAGATCTATTACAAGCTCACGAGCTTGTAGATCTGCTATGTTTGAAAAATCGTGAAAATGTGGCACATATCTATAATCTTACACGAATATACTATATGTATTCTTTCACAGCGGACCTTTTAACTCATATCTTTGCTTCAGGGTGGGTCCCTATAGGAACTACATATTTTCAGATGGGGGTCGGCGGCCAATTACATATATTTTTGGGGGTCCTTGACATGAAAATGTTTGAGAACGAGTGACAGAAACATAGGGCATTTCAGGAAAAAAAATCAGGATTTAGAAGACATTTGTAGAATCGTCCTCAGGTCAAAATGGGTTAAAGGGTGAACATGAAAGCATTTTGTGCACGTATACTGTATGAGCGTTTTACTGTGAATAATATGACAACATCTTACTGTATGCGCATGTGAATAAATAATTCAGTATACGGAACAGACATTTCTGTTCATGTGAAGGTTTTAGCAACATATGGCTCTGCTGCGAGGCAACCATAATATAGCAGTGAAAAGGTGTGTCGTGCACAAAAGGTTTTGTTTTGGTAGAAGATTTGAAGCTTAAATTGATTTTGTAGTTTGAAATTGTGTAGACCTCGTCACGTTAAAATCGCTTTGGACTTTTTTCCGCTACACGACCTCATTGCTACAGTTTCTCTGCGAGCGTGTTCTTGTGGAAAGTGCGTGCGTGCATGCGTGCGTGCGTGCGTGCGTGCGTGCGTGCGTGCGTGCGTGCGTGGGCACCGGCGACCATGCTGACCATGTGTTTGCAGGAATAACACATTGCATCTGTTCTGTTCTGTGAACTTGTTCTAAATGAACTTCGCCAATAATGTGAAAACGTTTCCTTTGACGTCACCAATGCGTTTCTCCCATTCCCCAGATACTTTGACGGAGAAAGCTTTGGTTTCCGAAAAGAGACGCTTAAGTTAATTGGATCATCACGTGATGTGTACCGTTATCTTCATACGAAAGCATGGCGTCATGCTCATGCTACTCCACCCATCCTCCAGGGAGGTTGTTTGCTAGATGCGTCTCACCGGAGAGCATTCAGATCTGATCTGTGATGATATAGTATGATACCCCCATCTCTCTCTCCGTTTGGCTTTTTGCCGTCTATACAAATCTCCTTCTTTCGTATATACTCTCATCCTCTCGTTATTATCACGCCCTCTCCTTATTTCGTTATACTCTCGTCCTTTTTTTATTATTATTTTTTTTTTCATCGTCGATCGCTCGATCGCTCTCTCTACTAGTCGTAAAAATAACTCTCAGGCTTTTCGCAGAACGTGGGAATTGTTGGGGAAGCCAAATAGTAGTTGTTTTTTCTTCTGTTTTTTTCTTCTGTGTTTTGTGTGTTGGAGAGAACTTTCACATCTATGCTCACCTATACAGTCTATGACTGACTATGAACTTTTTCTACATCATATTCCCACTCTCTCTCTCTCTCTCTCTCTCTCATCTCTCAATTACATCAAGAGATGTTGATAAGGTTCTCAGAGGAAGCGGCTGAGCCACTCCACCCCTCTTTTATCATGAAGGACCCCATTAACCCATTCTGACCGGGCACCCATTTTGGTGTTGGCATCATGTTATGCTTTAGCTATTGAAAAATAGCAGATCTACAAGCTCATATCGCGCCACCGAGTGGCGCGCTACGAGCTTGTAGGTCTGCTATTTTTGAAAAATCGAAGAGCGACTGACATTTTCAGAATCTGATCTCAGGTCAGAATGGGTTAATCAGACCAGTGTGTGTCCAGTGGAAAACCTCGTATGAATCTGATCTCAGGTCAGAATGGGTTAACAGCCAGCCTAATCAGAGGCAGCTCTACTGGCCGTATACTTGATCTGCTGGAAGGATTTGTAGAAACGGACTCTATCTGACACGCTTCCTGTTATGACGCACGCACGCACGCACGCACGTACGCACGCACGTACCCCCTACCACCACAAACACTCCACACTCACTCAATCAGAGAACAGATTCTGTTGTGCCACCATAGGCCGGTTGAAGGCGTGCCACGATTCCACTCATGGGTATATACTGTATATGAATATGAACACTTATTTACTAGGTACAGTCACACGTGCATATACACCCTGCTGCATGTACACAGCACCTATATATACTGTATGTTCTCACACTGCTAGACTGCATACTGTACACTTGTACAGTGCGTGACTGTCTGTCTGTCTGTCTGTCTGTCTGTCTGCTGGTTGTGGATTACAATAGAACCTTCATAGATAAATGGTGCATTTATACAGCCCCTTTATCCGAGATGTTATTTATATGCCCTATAGAGAGCGCCGAAGTCTGACGTCAATATCGGTAGAGGGCCACGGGTTCATGTCCAATAGGGGGATTGTAGAATCCAAATCACCCAAGGCCGTTTGACTCGTTATGGACTTGAAGAATCACCTGACTGAGAGAAAACGCTAATGTTACTGCCGCGGAATGCAGCAGTATAACTACTACTGCATCACCTGCCAGTGAGGAGCCCCCACCGGGAGGACGTACTGTCGTATCCTTACTGCCTCACCTGCCAGTGAGGAGCCCCCACCGGGAAGGACGTACTGTCGTATCCTTACTGCCTCACCTGCCAGTGAGGAGCCCCCACCGGGAAGGACGTACTGTCGTATCCTTACTGCCTCACCTGCCAGTGAGGAGCCCCCACCGGGAGGAGGTACTGTCGTATCCTTACTGCATCACCTGCCAGTGAGGAGCCCCCACCGGGAGGACGTACTGTCGTATCCTTACTGCCTCACCTGCCAGTGAGGAGCCCCCACCGGGAGGAGGTACTGTCGTATCCTTACTGCCTCACCTGCCAGTGAGGAGCCCCCACCGGGAGGACGTACTGTCGTATCCTTACTGCCTCACCTGCCAGTGAGGAGCCCCCACCGGGAGGACGTACTGTCGTATACTTACTGCCTCACCTGCCAGTGAGGAGCCCCCACCGGGAGGACGTAGTAGAGCCTTCGTCCTATACTCGTCCCAGGCCAACACTCTCCGCAGACAGGATCCTCCCCCCTGCCTGTAGGAGTATGACCAACATCACCCTCCCCCCCCCCCCCCCCCCCGCATAAGATGTGATTCTTTTGTAATTTTCTTTTTTTTTCTCCTTTTTAAGTGGTGCAACCACTTCTACATCCAGCTTTGTCCACCTGTGTACCTGTGTACCTGTGTGTGTACCTGTGTCTTTGAGCACAAGTATGTTACTCATTTATACCAGTAGGGGGCGCCAGAAACAGAGAGAGGGGTAGTGCTGTGTCTCTAATGAGAGAGAGAGAGAGAGAGAGAGAGAGAGAGATAGAGAGAGAGAGAGAGAGAGAGAGGGGAGTTGCACCACTTGGTTCACACAGGTGTGATTTTTTTTCATCCCACGATTTTGCAACCCATTTTTTCCACGCAGTGTCAATTATTTAAAGTAAATCCTGGGTGCTACACACACACCTCTTGGGGCAGCGGACTGACCTCATGCTTCCTTCTATGCATGAGGAGTCCGACTTCCAGGTGGTCCTCATGACATGCAGCTAAATGGAGAGTTGGGGGAACCAAATGGACCATTATAGATCTTGGGAGTGTAAAATGAAACCAAATGGACCCTCCTATAATAGTACCAACATCAATATACATGCAGCATGGATACTGGACAGAAAGATTATTCAGTGACAACAAAATATTCTTTAGTTTTTGGGTCCGAATCTCTTCAAATCCGTGGCTCAAATTCCCAAATAAATAATGATATGAAAATGGTTGAAAACAACTGCTTTAGAATATGATAAATGGCCCATTGTGAGGACAACAGAAGGAGAGACAGAGATGATGATCAAGATGATCAAAATGATGATGATGGAGGAGAGAGGAGAAGAAAAACTAGTTTTAGCCTGCTGTGTGTCACCCTGCCCCTCCCCCTTCCTGCTTCTCCTTCACTACTTAGGTATTAACATGGAGGGATAAGGAAGGGCTCAGTAAGACAGATGTGCTCTTCTAATGACTCACGTGCGTGGGCACGCACACACGCACGCACGCATGCACACTTTTTCTCACAAGAGTCACAACCTCTAATTATAGGACACACATGAGTTATATAGGACGGTAGCAGGTGTCGGTTGAATGAGGAGCATTAACAGTTAACACAGATTCACATCACATTGTCACACACGCGCATCTCATATCCATTGATAGTCACTCATTTGGTAATGAAAAATCAATCACTTTAAAGTTGAGATACCCTTTTGTTTATCTTTGCCCCCCCCCCCCCCAATGGGTTTTTAGATGTGAAGTGAAGTGATTGAGGACTGATTGTGAATGTGTGTCCGCTGTCAGTAACAAATCTGGCTCTCTGCTGCCCCGCTCTGGCTAAGTAGAAATGTTACACCTTCCTCTGTCCTTGTGACATTGTCAGTATTGTAGTTTTAGTTGTTAACCAGACCCGCCCAGAGCCATAGAGTATAAGACAGAGTCACGACATTGAGGGGGCAGAAAACAGCCTGGTCACGTGGCTCATGTACTCGCGCGAGCCCATTGACTCACCAATGCATTCTGTAAACTTCCAGGTTGTCCCCTTTTTGAAGGTACTGTGTATAGTAGAGACTGGTATAAATGATAATCCTTGTTTTCTGAGAATCCATGCGGAACCATATGGTTGTTGTTGTTGCGCACAATGATATATTCCTAATTTATCCATTTGCAACTCTGAGAACATTAAATGAACACTCTGGATTTCACAGCGAGTGCAGTAACTCGAGGACTAATGTCCAATGAGCTCCCCCTGACACAGCTCTCTCTCTCTCTCTCTCCAGATGTGTGGGCTCAGCTCCAGATGCCGAACAAGAACATGGAGGTGATACAGGGTCAGATGGTGGTGCTGAAAGCCTGGTACTCACCCGCACCTGGCACCGATAAAAACGCCAATACCCTCCTCTGGACCTTCGTGGGAAACGACACTCAGCTGGTGAGAAACGGGAACAGGGAGCTGTGTGTGGCGTGCGTGCGTGCCTTACATGCGTGTCTGCGTGCGTGCGTGCGTGCGTGTGTGCGATGAATAAAGATAAGGGACCTGGTGGCTACTCGGTACTCACACACACCTTGTATTGTACACTGCATACTGTGCAGCATGGGGTGGTCAACTTCATCAGGCTCCGCGCGATCTGTGCACATGGAGCATGCATTACTTTTCCAGAAAACAGATTATGTCACAGGGCAGCCCGGGCCCTTAATTAATAGCGACATTGCATGGACACATCTACTCAGCTGGAAATTAATTCATTACATTTCATTAATTAGCATCACAGCACGGAAGTGGTTATGTCTCATAATAATGTTTGTATGACCTCAATGCATTTGTAAATGACGCACAAGGGACTACTAAATGGTTTTTAACCCATTCTGGACCGCGGGAACGGCAGATCTACAAGCTCGTGAGCTTGTAGGATCTGCTATTTTTTGAAAAAACTTGAAAATGTGGCCCAAATCTTTGAACATATATTCTTTCACAGCGAACATTTTTAAGTCAAGGGGGGGGGGGAGGGGGGTCCTTGACATGAAATAGTTTGAGAACGACTGACATAGAAACAGAAAACTGTCTCTTTTAAAAAAAAAATCGGCCTCAGGTCTGAATGGATTAAACATGCCTGTTTCATCTGGTTGTGGTCACTGGGTGTCTATACTCTGCTGTGCTGGCAATCCTCTTCATCATTGAGAGGAAGGTGCCAATTATGCCAATGTCTGTAGCAGTGGTTTTCACCCCCCCCGGAACCCCCTTTAAAGACCACTGGTGGTCCCCGGACCACTGGTTGAAAACCACTGCTGTGGAGCACTGGTTAGACACATTTTTTTAGCTTGAGACCCAAAAGAGAAAATGTCATGTCTCCCCGTAACCCAAACTAGTGAAAATAGCAGATCTACAAGCTCACAACAACGCACCGTGATGCGTCAGCAATTCTCACCACTTCCAATTCATGGAATAATAATAATTTAAAGCAAAATGTATGAAACAAGAAATAAAGGGATATTTACCCTTGAGTCATCATGACCCATAACAATGTGTCCACGACCCACACATACAGTACAGTAGGTCCCAGCCCACTGTTTGGGAAACAGTGCTGTAGTGTACAGTAGAGAGCATTTAACCTGTACACCTGGTCTGTTCTTGGAGCTTTGACCATCCGGCCAACTCTTGCTAGGATATATCGTTTTTATGATATGCTGTAAATCAAACATTACACAAACAAGTCAACGTAACATGCGTTCATGGACAACGCTCCATAGTACGGCTTCAGTGCCATCTCGCTTGCATCAGTGTGTCACCGGGAATAAACAGAAGCTTATTATTATTATTATTATTATTATATTATTATTATTATTATTATTATTATTATTATTATATTATTATTTACTTCAGTGCCACCTTGCTTGCATCAATTTATACCGAAAGGTTGCCCCGGGCGGGCAGGGAAAATCTGGGTCGGGAAGTTATTTGTTCATCACTCAGTGCCCTTGAGCAAGGCACTGAACCCCCACCTGCTCCAGTGGAGCTGCTTAGTGGTGCCAACAGTATAAGACTGTGGTTGTATACCGGTCAGCTCCCAGGTTCTATAATGTGCGTGTCACTCTGTCTGCTGTGTTTATATGTGAAAATGTGCACTTGTCCTCAGCTACTATACCCTCACGGCAGTATAAATGGTGCTTCATTCTCATCCTCTCTCTGGTCTAGATAATCTCGTACACGAAGGAGTCCAGCAGCGTGGACAGCCCTCTGTTCGAGGGGCGCGTGGGCTTCACGGCGGCGGCGGAGATGCCCTCCACCAACCTGTCGCTGTACGTCAACAACACCAAGGAGGCGGACTCGGGACGCTACCTCTGTCAGGTCATCGTTCCCCAGGGGAAGAGCCTCATGTCTGAGCTCACCCTCAACGTAAAGGGTAGGTGACGCCTCCATAACACCCTGTAGATCAGCGGTCAGCAAACCTTTTTGGCCGTGCACTCCGTTACCTCCTGGCCTTTATTACCGAGAAATTTAGATTTTTTTAATAGGATTATGGCAAATAATCACAGAATGTCACTGGCTGCACTGACGGACATGCAGCTGCATGCTGTATACTCCTGCAGCTGCTTAAAGGGCCTTGCAAACGAGGAGCGAGGAACGCACACGTTGTTGCCTGGATCAACGACATGTCTCCTCCAGGTCTGCTCAAGAGGGGCACAACAACGCAAGCGTAAAAAAAAAAAAGCTAAACCGAATCCAGGTCTGGTGAGTCACGGGGGGCGTGTGCACGGAACGAGCACGCGCGCAAAACAAATTCACGGGAACCGCACTCACGTAAATACGCTTGCGTCGACGCACCGCGACTTCTCCGCGCAAAAGCGCAGGTCTCGTTGAAAATGAACTATAGGTGCGTTTTATCGCTCCCCGTTTGCGTAGTGTAGTAAACAACAACTAGTGGTTTACTGGATTTTGCCGTTTGTGTTAAATAACACCATATAACCGCCATTCACACCTTTTCATGTCACGCACCCCCCCTTAGAGGGTGTTCGCGCACCACAGCTTGGGTAAACCCTGCTGTAGATGCACGCCAGCTGATTTTTTTCAACGGCTCATGAAAGTAATTAAGTAATTAAGCCTTTCTGTAGCGGGAGGCAGCTTAATGTTGTACGAGTACAGTACACCACCCAATCGAACCCCGACCAGCCCAATCACAGGGCAGACACCTATAACCACAAGGCCAATGAGCTATAGCCACTCTTGAAAAGGTGGCCGTTGGCCCCGGGCCGGCCTAGCAGTCCGGGTATACCTATAGGCTGGGTAATCCCATAGACATGTAAAGGTAGACGGCTCTGGAGCTCTATGTGCTCAAGGGAGGGCCAAAACAAAACCCTATATTCCTTGTGAAGCACCGCGGAAGCATGAGTCACTGAGTCACCGAGCGCATGTTCGGGTCCCGGAAAAGATGCGCTGTGATTGGCCAGTATAGACGTCACTTGAGTGGCAGCGTGACGTAGCGTGCCTTCCACTCTTTTCCGGCGTATATACTTCCTCCCCCAGTGTAAATTGCTCCGCCCCTCCTTCAACACACATGGCTCCGACGAACTGCAGCGGCCAATGAGGCATCTATTTTATTTATTTTTAATATCTATGGGTAATCCAGCTTGGCAGCGTCTCGGGTTCGAATCCCGATCCCGACGACCTTTGCTGCGTGTCTTCTCCCCCCCCCCCACATCTCTCTCCCCCCGTTTCCTGTCAACCTATACTGTACATCTATCAATGAAGGCAAAAAGCCCCAAAAAAGAAAAGGTGGCCTTTAAACTTTAGTTTTTGTTTCGTTTTTAGTTTCGTTTTTTTTCTCCTTTGCATTAAAAACCTTAAATTTATGCTTGAACCTTTTTTTTTTTTCCTCTAGCGAAAGATGAAAAGGAAAACTGAATTAAACATCTTCATTCTAATCCTCTCCTCTCTCTCTCTCTCTCTCTCAGTGCCGCCCGCCGTCCCCAAATGCTCCGTGTCAGGGAAGCCAGTGCTGAAGGGGAACGTGACACTAAGCTGTAAATCCACTTCAGGAAAGCCCATTCCCATCTACAAATGGAGGAAAACCAGCCCGACGTCGGAGGTGTTCTTCTCCCCAATGCTCAGTGAGTATAGGACCCAGCCAGGCACAGTGCCATGGAATGGTTCATTATCGTAGCTCAGTCAGGGGTGGGCAACTTTGATGATGGAGAGGGCCACTATAGTTCCACACTCACTCCAGAGGGCCACTATAGTTCCACACTCACTCCAGAGGGCCACTATAGTTACACACTCACTCCAGAGGGCCACTATAGTTCCGCACTCACTCCAGAGGGCCACTATAGTTCCGCACTCACTCCAGAGGGCCACTTTAGTTCCATACTCACTCCAGAGGGCCACTATAGTTCCACACTCACTCGAGAGGGCCACCATAGTTCCACACTCACTCCAGAGGGCCACTATATTTCCACACTCACTCCAGAGGGCCACTATATTTCCACACTCACTCCAGAGGGCCACTATATTTCCACACTCACTCCAGAGGGCCACTATAGTTCCACACTCACTCGAGAGGGCCACCATAGTTCCACACTCACTCCAGAGGGCCACTATATTTCCACACTCACTCCAGAGGGCCACTATATTTCAACACTCACTCCAGAGGGCCACTATATTTCCACACTCACTCCAGAGGGCCACCATAGTTCCACACTCACTCCAGAGGGCCACATTGCATATTACTGTCTTAGCTAAAATAGCCGATCCACAAGCTCTTTTGAGCTTGAAGATTAGTATAGGGAAAAGGGGGCAGGTAATTTGTCACCTAAATACACCAGCATTCTTTTCTTTAATTTTAACATTACTCTTTATTGTTAAATCTTAAAAAAGGTACAATATAACATGTTATAGATCAGTGATTCACCAAATTAATCATTTTCAAACTTGGATGAGCACTTGAAATGTAGGAGTTGAGGCATTACATTTAGTTTGACTCGGTTCCACAGATAAATATTGTGAAAATAAAGCTCACAACGTCCAAAATTGACCCACAGGTTGAGAACCACTAGATAATAAAATGACAACACACTTTTACAGTAGTAGAGCTTTCTCTTTAATAGCGTGAAAGTATTTTCTATTATGGAATCGATTTAGTGAACCTGTAGCCCACTGATCTAAATCAAAGCTTTTGAGTGTATATATCTACCCTCAGAATTCTAACACATATATCCAGTCATCAGTGTCTCATCAGCTAATCACACAATTTTCTAGATTTTTGATTTCCAATGTGATTGTAAATGCATTTGTAATTCCATTTCACAGGTGTAGTCATTATTCAATGCTTAAGACGTATAATCAGATATACATAATACTTTTATCATCATATAGACTAATGCCGTTAACGTTCTCCTATCTGTCAGGATGTATCATTTTTGGGAAGGAGATAATGCAAGTTTTCTGCCTAAAGTGTAGCCTCGGACTGCAGTCGTTTTGGTTTTATCCTAGTGTTTCTACAGTACACACACACACACACACACACACACACACACACACACACACACACACACACACACACACACACACACACACACACACACACACACACACAAACAAACACACAAACACAGAAACACAGTACAACTTTAGAAATGTAATGCTCAATGGCGCCCTCGTGTGTCTCTTTTTATTACTGTAGGTGGTACTTTGAGAACAAGCAAGTGACTTAACAAATGATCATAGTCCATGATGATAGTCCTTAACTGTGTGTGTGTGTGTGTGTGTGTGTGTGTGTGTGTGTGTGTGTGTGTGTGTGTGTGTGTGTGTGTGTGTGTGTGTGTGTGTGTGTGTGCGTTGTTAGATGAGAAGATAGGCACGCTGAAGCTGAGCAACCTGAGCAGCAACATGTCTGGGAAGTACGTGTGCACAGCCAGCAACACGGCTGGCGCCGAGAGCTGCTACATCAACCTGGAGATCGTTACATGTATGTGACCAAGACACTGAACATGACATAATATGTACTGACCATGACACAGCTGTCCTCCTGACCATGACACAGCTGTCCTACTGACCATGACACAGCTGTCCTCCTGACCATGACACAGCTGTCCTACTGACCATGACACAGCTGTCCTACTGACCATGACACAGCTGTCCTGGCCATAACACAGCTGTGCTCCTGACCATGACACAGCTGTCATCCTGACCATGACACAGCTGTCATCCTGACCATGACACAGCTGTCCTGACCATGACACAGCTGTCCTACTGACCATGACACAGCTGTACTGACCATGACACAGCTGTCCTGACCATGACACAGCTGTACTGACCATGACACAGCTGTACTGACCATGACACAGCTGTCCTGACCATGACACAGCTGTCCTGACCATGACACAGCTGTCCTGCTGACCATGACACAGCTGTCCTCCTGACCATGACACAGCTGTCCTCCTGACCATGACACAGCTGTCCTGACCATGACACAGCTGTCCTCCTGACCATGACACAGCTGTCCTGACCATGACACAGCTGTCCTCCTGACCATGACACAGCTGTCCTGACCATGACACAGCTGTCATCCTGACCATGACACAGCTGTCCTGACCATGACACAGCTGTACTGACCATGACACAGCTGTACTGACCATGACACAGCTGTACTGACCATGACACAGCTGTCCTCCTGACCATGACACAGCTGTCCTCCTGACCATGACACAGCTATACTGACCATGACACAGCTGTCCTACTGACCATGGCACAGCTGTCCTGAACATGACACAGCTGTCCTGACCATGACACAGCTGTACTGACCATGACACAGCTGTCCTGACCATGACACAGCTGTACTGACCATGACATAGCTGTCCTCCTGACCATGACACAGCTGTCCTGACCATGACACAGCTGTCCTGACCATGACACAGCTGTCCTGACCATGACACAGCTGTACTGACCATGACACAGCTGTACTGACCATGACACAGCTGTACTGACCATGACACAGCTGTCCTCCTGACCATGGCACAGCTGTCCTGAATATGACACATATTTCGTAGTCATGTCAGTCTCAAGACACTCCTCATGGCCAAGTGCAAAAGAACATTGTGTGTCTTGTCTATTAGTGGCATGCTTTTTAGTTTTAGCATGCCATAGCAAATTCTTCTTTTTTTTAAATGTTGATTTTTTTAAGATAAATAATAATAATGTTTTGACATTTTTAGCCTATAATAACATATCCAAATCAGAGGTTCCTAGTTAATTTAACCCATTCGGGTTAACCCCTTTTGGTTACTTTAGCTGTTGAAAAAATATCAGATCTACGTAGTGCAGCACAGAGTGCTTGTAGATCTGCTATTTTTGATAAACAGTGAAAATGTGGCGCAGATCTTTGAATAATATAATGCTTCTGGGGGGAGGT
This sequence comes from Protomyctophum bolini, assembly GCF_963924005.1. NCBI lineage: Eukaryota > Metazoa > Chordata > Actinopteri > Myctophiformes > Myctophidae > Protomyctophum > Protomyctophum bolini. The sequence goes on along the minus strand of NC_137874.1, from coordinate 8,273,098 downwards.
CCCTGGAACAACATATTTTGAGATTGGGGTCCACGGCCAATTACATATAATTCTGGGGGTCCTTGACATGAAATAGTTTGAGAACCCCTGACCATAGAAACATGGGTTTTTCAAGAAAGCTGTCTCGATTTAGAAGACATTTGTAGAATCGACCTCAGGTCTAAATGGCTTCATTTAACACAATGAACCCATCCATGAACAGGCCATTATGTGACTGTGCTGCTGTGTGATTGGTCCTCATGGCAGCCACTAACGCCGCTATGTGATTGGTCCTCATGGCAGCCACTAACGCGGGGGTGATCGCTGGAGCCACGGTGGGCTCGGTGGTGGGCTTCATCGTCCTGCTGCTCTTCCTCATCTTTCTGGTGAAGAGGAGGAGAGACATCGAGGACGACATGGCCAACGAAATCAAGTGAGTTTGGTGCGTGTGTGTGTGTGTGTGTGTGTGTGTGTGTGCGCGTGCGTGTGTGTGTGTGTGTGTGTGTGTGTGTGTGTGTGTGTGTGTGTGCGTGTGTGCGTGTGTGCGTGGGTGCATGCGTGCGTGCGTTTCCACGAGTAAAGATTTAAAGTAAAGAGTAGAGAATTGATATGCTGTAATACAATAATGTCACTTGCCCAAAAGTGCTAATCTGTAATTCAATTAAATTAAATTATAAACTGGGGCGTCTGGCTGTGGTGGTCAGCTGGGAATGACCAAATTGGGAGGGAGAAACTGTAAAAGCAAACCCAAACAAACAAACAAACAAATAACTAACACCCTTCTATCTTCTGCTGCACCTCTCAGGGAGGACGCTCAAGCGCCCAAGCGCGTATCGTGGGCCAAGAGCGGCATGGGCGGCTCGGACATCGTCTCCAAGAACGGCACGCTGTCCTCCATCACCTCCAACCCGCACGGGAGAGAGCCGTCGCACCTCCACCACCACCACCACCACCACCTGCAGCAGTACCCGCAGCGCCCGCCATCCGACACCGCCTCTATCGTCACCGCCACGGGCAGCACGGCCGGAGGCGGCTACCGACCCTCCTCCCGCCAGCAGGGCGGCGGGGCCTCCACCCCCACCCACTACGGTTACAACAGCAACAGCGCCACCTTACCCCGCGGCGGCGGCGGGCAGCAGCCACCACCACCCGCCTCCTCCGAAACCAGCGCCAACGGCGGCGGCAGCCCCACGCCCAGAACAGAGCGCTTCACCCCGCTGCCCCAGGCCCAGGCGGTGCCACAGACCTACAGCCATGAGCCACATTACCACCACCACCAGTCCCAGGTCGCTGCCGCCGCCGGCGGGCCCCCGCCGCCGCTGCCCACTGCCGTGATCACGGCCGCCAACATCTCCCGCATGGGCGGCGTGCCCATCATGGTGCCCGCGCAGAACCAGGCGGGATCTCTAGTCTAAAAAAAACGAATGCCAAAAACAAAACCAGCTGGTCGCAAAAACACTTGGAGAATGACCGTGTGTCTTTTTTAACGCTACTGGAAAAGGGACGGAGTGCTTTTTGCTAGAGATTAAATTTAAAAACAAAAATGGAATGGAATTTTAGTTATTGACACTCGCTCTGGGCGCCATGAAGCTTGACACAGTCGAAACATGCAGGTAAAGACCTTCAGACACTGAACCTGGTTTGACCTGCTGAAGCCAAGTCTTTTAAGTATAATTATTCTTTTATATTCAACATGCACTGTACACAAAGTATGTATACTTTCACTTTCATACGTTTGTGTTGTATCTTAATTTTCTATTATACCAATGTATTTCTATTGCTGTTGTTTTTCTAGCTTTTCTGTTTTTTATTAGACATATTTTCTCTCCCTTTGTCAACTTCAACTCTCCCGTGTCAACAGATGCATATAGGAGAGGACCATATGACACAGAAAAAGATGTACACGCAAAACACTTTTATTAGGGCATTGTTTCAATCAATTTAATGTAATTTGACTGAAATGTTGCCATATAACCACTTTCATCTATTTTGGACATAATTATTGTCATAAATGTTTAAAAAAATAATGTCAAAAACATCGAAAAAAAGACTTTCAAAGATGTTCAGAAAAATCAACAAGCTGATCTACAAGCTCACAGCGCGCCGTGCGGTGCGACGTGTTGTGCGCTTGTATGTCGGCAATGTGTTTTGTAAGTGAAGAGAAGACTGCTCGGGACTACTCTCTAGGAAACGGAGACAAACTTGTCATTATACAGGATACAGTATGCCTCCTAATTAATAAAAAAAAAACGGGTTTATGGATATTTCCAAAGAGACCCGTTTTGCTTCATATAGTTAATTCCTCTGAATTATGTCTAATGACCAAATGGAGAAGACCAAATTAGTGATAAGCACATACACAGTACTGAATGTTTTATATTCATACTACTGTATGATAGAACTTTTAAATGATACATTCGGATAAATATGTATTCATGTATATACAGTATATATGCTCACAGCTAGCCTTTATTAAAAGTAAGATGTCGTTCTTTTTTTCTCTCTTTTTTTTTTTTACATTTTGTTTTTACATTATAATAGATGCAAAAAATATATATTGTATTCCAGTTTGAGCATTTTCCTCTAGTTTTCAGTTCATAAGATAACTTTTTGATTTGGTGCTTAAAGACATAAATATTTGGTAATGGAGCCCCTGCAGCATCCATCGCTCAGTCGTAAAGATTGAAGGTTACCGACTGCTTTGATGTAAATAAGATATTTATTGCCTGAACACAAAACTGCTTATTGTGTAATATAATAAGCATAATTATAATAAGCACATTGTGCCTGATCATGACCAGGCACAATGTGTCTTAACCCATTTTGGGGGGGAACCCCTTTTGGTGTTCTGTTCTACTTTAGCTATTGAAAAATAGCAGATCTACAAGCTCGTAGCGCGCCACCGAGTGGCGCGCTACGAGCTTGTAGGTCTGCTATTTTTGAAAAGTCGTGAAAATGTGGCACAAATCTTTGAATATAATATTTCAGAGCGAACATTTTTAACTTGAAATATTGGCTTCTGGGGGGGGGGTCCCCGGAAAACAACATATTTTGAGATGGGGGTCCGTGGCCCGCAATAGAGATAATTCTGGGGGTGCTTGACATGAAAAAGGTTGAGCACCTCTGACATAAAAACGTTAGGATTTAGAAGCCTTTTTTTTTGTATCGACCTCAGTCCAAAATGGGTTAAGATACAGTACATTGCCATACAGATCATTGTGTTTGCCTGCTATATACACTGGATACCCCACCAGATAATTATTCACTATGTTCTTTTGGAAGGCATAGGGAGTAAAAACCTTTAGTTCATTATCGTGGACATTCCATTTACCTGTAGTGATCTGGACCAGGGCTGTTTTCAAAATCGTGCGACTTTGGACTAGTACTAAAATGTTATGTTGTTTTCTTTGGATGTGATGAGTGTGCTTGACTGGTAAATCAAATGTACAGATGTCTAGAGCTTAATTTATCCTCTGTCGTAAGACCGTGTCGCTTGGCCAACACAGAGCATATAAATTAGGATGAAGATTTCTGAACCTGTCCCCTCCTCTGACACATCCAATACTTGTGTTGTTTATCATTCCATAATGAAAACTGCCAGATGAAAAAGCTTGGGGATTGGGACTATATATAACTTATTTTCTTTTTCTACATGAAGGCGGATTCTGCCAATGCATTTCAATGAGAATGGAGCTTTTTTGCTGCCATTTGTGGATTTCTGCAAAAACAACAAAAAACAAGAAATCATCACATAGTGATATTTGTCAGGTGCTGTCTCCGCTGTGTTCTTGTGTTCCCCCCCACATATTAGTATTATTATTATTTTAGTAACGTGTATGTTTGTGTGTCACAAACTCGCGGCCGTCGTTTGCGTTCGTTTGCGACGTTCTGTTCGTGCTTTCGTCTGTGGCTTCGCTGCTCTCCGTCCGCCCCTTGCAGTTTAGCTCATGTAACATCAGCAGCTGTTGTGTTAGAGAGAGGCAGCCATGACTTTTCACGCCGTTGTTTGCTGAGCCAATCAGGACGAGTCCCATAGGCTAGAGAGGCATGCCGTTGCTTAGAGACGAGGCAACCAATCAGGACTAGGTCCCGACTGTATAGGAGCCAAAGTCGTCATTGCATCTGACTAATTCATTTCACCTGACTAAAACACTCCATTCCTATTGAAATGCAATGGCACAATCTGCCCTCATAGGTAGAATAAAAGTGCGGTGTGACTATGGATGGAGCTCGTTAATAATAATGTTTATTGATAACGAGAACCTTATCGATCAGGCTTATCGAGCCGGGTTCTTATCGAGCCCACTATCGAGCATTTTCTATTCTTTTGTGGAAAGACGGGAGACAATATACATTCTGAACAGAACCAGTATATTTTACTAGAGGGTCTTCAAATACAGTACTTTTCAAACAAGAGGGAAGGCAATTTACCTTTTTACCGATAAGATAATATTAAAGAAACTGTTAACTATATGTGTACAGTCACGTTAAAAGCGTAATTTGGTTTCCCCGGGCAGCGCTGGTATAGGCAGGTATCAATACACTTTTAGACCGACATGTTTGTGACCGCATGGATGATTACATTTATATGTATTGATCTCCTCTTGTCTTGATTGTTTAAACATGACGTCATGGGCACGCTATGCTCGATAACAGGCTTGATAAGCCCAGCGCTTATTGATAAGCGGGTACTCAATAAGCTTTTTATCTGATTTCTTCGGGTATCGGTTATCGTCGAGCTCCATCCCTAGGTGTGGCCGTGCCCCAATGAACAAATACACATTTGGAGTCTTTAGATGTGAAGTGTCTGAAAATGCAAGAGGTAGTAAAAATAATTCATAAGGAAAGTCCTCCATACAACAGATCAGACGATCGATCTAAAAGTTACTTAGTAGTAAAGTAACAAAAGCCTCTTCGACATGTGAACTCTGTACAGATACATGCAAATCTCCTGCTGTGTTGTCCCTTACACTGGAACATTTATATATTCCTTCTTGTTGTTTTGTGTTTAGGTTTTACTGAAACCTTCCAGAGGATATCATAGATTTTCAACTCTTGTCTGTCGTTATAATCACCGTTATAATATGGCCCAGTCTGGAATTGGTATATTGAGTGACCGAGTGAAATGACCTTGAGTGTTCATTTAACTCTGAGAGTTACGGGTCCATTTTTGGTTACATTTTACACTCTCAGAGTTACAAACGGATAAATAGTCTCTCCCAGAATTACAAATGGTTGTAATAACAAAAGGGTTCTGGTGTGTAGTGTGATGGAGCATTACATGTAATTCGAAAGCTGTGATGTTTTTCCTCCAGGGTTGTGTTGGTTTGTGCCTGCCCCTCTACATGTCTACTGGCAAAATGGACACAGCTTCAAAATAAGTAAGATCTGTTCAACAGTTGGCTATTGGCTTAAACAGTCTAACCTATCATAATGACCTATGTCTGTCACATTACTCACTGCTGTATCACCCAGTCAGGTCCTTTTCACAGTGTAAATTATGAAAAAGTTAAATGCATTTAAGACAAGTCTTTATTTTTTTAAACCAATGTGTGGTGAAATGGCTACATGAGCAAATTTTATATATACCATGTAAGTTAAGATATTGAGAGTTGATATTCTGTTGCTGAACTTGGATTGTGTTACTGCACAGATGGCCAAATGTATTGCTTATTTATGTGAGCCTAAACCTTAGGAAATAATGTGCAGTGTTCACTCGTACAGTATCTTGCATATTAAGTTATGTTAATAGAAAAGGCTTTGTATCAATATTTTCAAATAAAAGACTAATAGTTATTTGTGTTGTTTTTCTCCAAGCACTATTATAGACATTGTATTGCTAGATGCTTCATGAAGTGTGATTAACTGTATTGATAGGAAACACATTGCATATTACTGAGGCAAAAGTAAACACATCAGCACTTTTGCCACCACACTGTTCAATGCTCCATCAATCCATTCTCTGGGAATCTGTTTGCAATCATCCCGAGACTATCATTTCATTTTCTTATAACCAGATGTTAATTGTAGTTAAACCCTGTGTGGAATGCAATTTGTGTTTGGTAGATTATCTCTCTGTTATAATAATGCTTCTTGACAATAACTTAATACGGTTGGAAACCCTGTTTATTTATTTGTCATGACGTCTATGGCCATCTTTTGTGTCCATTATCAATCCATCCGTTCACCTCTTTGGTCCCACACAACATACGTTGAAAATGACTAGTGACTGATGACCCAATGCCTTTCCTCTATTCCAGTGCCACTAGTCGGGCGGTTAAGCTCATATATGGAATATTGTGCATTTTATGATTAAAGCATAAAACTTTCTACAGTGTTTCTATATACCATGAAGTTTGTTTTCAGACGTGGAACTACTTCTGAATTGACCTGTGGCACTTGTCAGAGGCTGTACACATTTGGAGCTGTCAAACCATGTTGTAAATCGCCATAGGGCCCGTGTTAAACCCAGAAATGTTGTTTCCTATAGTCCTTTATACCAGCTCAGTGGCCTTGTGGTTAGAGTGTCCGCCTGAGACTGGGAGGTTGGGGACGGGGTTCTATCCCTGGCTGGGTCATACCAAAGACTCTAAAAATGGGTTACAAAATCGTGGGATAAAACATAAAATAAATAAATTATGTAATCATTAGGCCTAAACCAGGAAACAGTAATATTTTAACTTGTAACAAATTCAGAAAGGTGCTCTTAGAGATCAAGTATAAACCATAAAAAAGTAATTTATCTGGATCCATGTTCATGTATCGATTGTCCACCTTCTCACATGGATCCCGTGCTCACAACCCATGTACCCCTTAAGACATCACTAAAGAGCTTTGCCATGAATTATCCACACTGGACCTTGTCACAAAAGTATACAACATTAAAAGAGGCTCTGCACACTCAAATCGGTTCACAATAACTAATTTATTAATTCAAAAATAACACAGCTTCAAAATAAGTAAGATCTGTTCAACAGTTGGCTTTTCGCTTAAACAGTCTAACCTATCACAATGAAGAAAGAAAGAAAACGTAAATGCAATCAGGCGTACATACCCAAGCATCTCAGATAATATTAGTATAGCATATAACAGGTTTCACACAATATCGAGCAACTCTTATCAGGGATATTGTGAATGGACAGACATACATATGGCCTATTGTGAGACTCTTCTCACACAGAAGATTTTGATGTAATTCTGTGGCTGAGGTGGAATGTCAGGGAGAACTCCAACATTCCACAAATCGGTGTATACTGTCTGAGCTGCTCCCAGGTACGGCGTAGGTAGACCGGGGTTCAGCCTCCCACCAGCAATCCTGTGGTAATAGTAGTCCGTCTGTGGAGAGGATAGATGAATACTATATAACTTTTTTTCTTGCCCCCAGGAATTGCATCTTTTGTCCCCAAACGTCTTACTTTGTATTTTCAGCATTAGCATTACCCCCTTCAGCAGCCTACAATGTGAAATCATCATTGTTTATTTAACTCTGAAAAGTGTACTGTTGCATAGTTTCCAGCAACGTCTTTTCTCCCCTCACTGTAGGCTATATGTCCCCCCCCCCTTTTTATTTGGTTTCATTCGGACACTGGACTTTTACTGTATATGAATTCATAAATAACAGACTAAATGAAACCCTGGGCTGCAGGCTCAATATGATAATGAAACGAAAACTGTTAAAGTATTCAATCAAACAAACCCAAACAATCAATGTTGTTACACATTTGCTTTTGATTGATTGATTTAAATATGTATTAACAGTTTGCAGAACTACAGTACATTTCAAGCAGAAACTCGATACAAAGACTGTTAACTGTGAGTGGACGACCCAATAAAGCATTACACTTGTTTACAAGAGGGTCCACCATGTTCAAATCATCAAAACATTTAGACATACAAATAGACACTTCTATATAGCCAAAGAACAGAACAGGAATTCATCATAAAGGAGGTAAAAAAAGGGAAAAGAAAGTGAGGGGAGAAAGGGGTGGGTGGTGAGGGGGAGATTCAGATTTTACGGGGGACAGTTTCGAATTTCAGCCATCCGTAGGTGCCCTTTGAGAGCGGTTTTGAAGGAGTCAAGGGATTTGCATGTCTTAATGACTGTTGGTAGGGCGTTCCACATTTTGGTGGCATATAGGAGCGAAAATAATTTAGTCCCTTGTTTGTGCCAAATCTGGGTTGCACATGGTTAGTTGCACTGACATGTTTTGTTCAAATAAACTCTCCTCACCGTGTCATATGGAACAGCACATCCTGCTGGTCGCGGATGCAATGCAAGTGCAATTTGGAAGACGTCACTTAAAGGGAGACGAGCAGTATGAGGAGGCATACGGAAAATGTGGAAATTAGGCCAGCAGCTCTGTCGTCAACAACGACAATGATACCCCGGCCTGCCGCCATGATGATGTCTAGCTGTGACTAAAAACAAAGAACAATAACGCCAGGCCAGGGCTCCACTGGGCGCGTCTGCGTCGCGTCAGCGTCACCGTCACAGAATGTTCCCTTTTTATTCAATGAAGGGTGGCTCCACTGCCCGCGACGCCCCGCGTTGCGTCGCGTCTCCGTCACCATTAAAATTGAACCGGTTCGTTTTTTGACGCACGCGTCGGAGACGCAACGCGACGCAGACGTGCCCAGTGGAGCCCTGGCGTAATGGTCACCGTCAAACCACAATGATATGCCTGCAGAAACATATAGTAGGAGGAACAGTGGTGGGAAAAGTACTCAATTGTTTTTACTTAAGTAAAAGTACCAATACTGCAAATTCGAACTACTTCGTTACAAGTAAAAGTATACGAAATTGAAAATGTACTTAAAGTACTAAAAGTAAAAGTAGGCTACTCGTTGTGCAGAATGTGTCATTTCACAAGTTCAAAATGTGTACAAAATCTACAAACTCACAGATCGGCTATTTTCAAATTGCCAAAATGCATAGGGTTGAAGTGGTTAATGTATATTTTCTAATCAAAATTTAAATCTCCAAAGTAACTTGTAACTAAAGTTTTCAAATAATTGTAGTGCGAGTAAAAGTAAACATTTTGTCTCTGAGATGTAGTGGAGTAGAAGTAAAAGTACTGGAAATTGGAAATACTCAAGTAAAGTACAAAATTGTAGCCTACTTATCTACAGTACTTAAGTAAAAGTACTGAGTTACTGTGGTTAAAAACCAGCCTAACCGCACCGACGCTATCAACAATACCACCCATGCGATCATAGGAGGCCTTAAGTATGTTTCACCAGTTTCAATTGAAACGGGCCTCCACCCTCAGGGGGGCCTCAACAAAATAATGATGTCATAGGTATATGGGGGCCTCATATTTGGTCTTGAAACGGGCCTCCAGATTCCTAAGGCCGCCCCTGAGAACACACAAACACACCAAGCTGGCCATAGGGGGAGCTAGCTCCCCTCAAAGAGCCAGAATGCAAAATGCTTGTCATTCAGCCTCACTTTGAGTTGCTCAGTGGACTGTCTCTCACACAGTGATATGGAGAAAAATATCACACCTGCGTGACGTGAGTGGCACTGTTATCACCATACATCACATTCCGTGCTCAGCCAGTCAGCTTGAGCACATTCCGCGCACGTGCGCACGCACGCACGCACGCACGCACGCACGCACACACACACACACACACACACACACACACACACACACACACACACACACACACACACACACACACACAGCCTCAACATACAACACAGCTCAGTGTTAGGGAACGCTGTAGCAATTTACAATTGAGGCATTTAGCAGACGCTCTTAATCCAGAGTGATTTACATTGAGCAAGAACAAAAAAGCATGGGAATGCATCACATAAAAATAATTTATCATGAAACATGCGTAAGCTAAGAACGTAACAGTGGAATATCTATATAATGAAACTATATTATAAACTATACATATATACTATACTATATGCTATACGTGTGGAAGACCCATAGATCCATAGACCCCAAGGTATTAAAGTAATAAATATAGCAATAGAGTTCAAAGGGTGCAGATGAAGCACAGATGCACTATTGGCGTCGTTAAGGCGTGCATGGCAACAGTTTGTGTCTCGTGTGATGTCACACCATGAAGATATTAAGATGATGCACAGTGTTGAGAATGACTGTAGACGTGGAGAGAGAGAGAACAGACAGACAGACAGACAGACAGACAGACAGACAGACAGACAGACAGACAGACAGACAGACAGACAGACAGACAGACAGACAGACAGACAGACAGACAGACAGACAGACAGACAGACAGACAGATAGACAGGGTGATGTTGTCTTGGACCGTTTCCAAAGCAGGAGGACCAAAGCAAGCCTATCATGCTGCTGTAGCAGTCAGGAACAAACTGTATTCCTTTGGAGGCTACTATGAGAAGTTTGGACAGATGGATGTCCATGTCTTCAACACAATGTCTTTATGCTGGAAGAAGTTACCTCCAGTGGAACCTGGAAGAGGAGACGGTGACCTTGAGGTTCCATCCAAGCGCTGGGGCCACACAGCTGTGTTGGTGGAAGATACAGTCTACATCTGGGGAGGGTATCCTTGCTGCAATGTGCTTTATGCATTTGATGTTGACTCCCACAGATGGTTCCAACCCAGGGTTTCTGGGACTGTTCCACAGGACAGGTGGTACCACTCAGCCTGTGTGTTGGAGAAGGTCATGTTTTTCCATGGAGGAACCAATGTGAATGAATGGACTAATGACATTGACAAGTTGGACACCAGCACAATGGTCTGGGCTTTAATTAAGACCAGAGGAACTACTGCTTCATCAGCTTACTCTGCCATCATTGGTACCAAGATGTTTGTATTTGTGGACAAAGGAAACCATGGGCTCTACAACAGCATCAGAGTGTTTGACACAGAGACAAACGCCTGGCTGGACACACCTTCTGCACCACTTATACCAGAAGGAGACTCGTGTCGTTCAGCATTTATCTACAATGGAGAGATGTACATATTTAGTAGTTCCTGCACGTGTAACAACCAGACATTCAAGGTGTGGAAATTCAGTCCAGAGACCTTCTCCTGGAAGATGGTTGAGCCCAAGTGGAAAGGACCAATGCGTAGTGGTATGCGTGGTGGTATGTGCTGTTGCATTGTGGGAGATCGTATCATCTTCTTTGGAGGATGCAAAGAAGATTTCACTCTCTCTAATGAGCTGTTCATCTTAGACTTGAGTCCTTGTCTTAAGACGTTATGTAAGCTAGAAGTTATTCAGTACGCTCTGGACCAATCAGAACTCCCACACGACATCAGGTGGGAACTGGCAGCCATGGCAACCAACGACAACAACAACATTCCAGACAGCAGAAAGATCAAGAAATGATGGATCAACATCTCATCCCACCTGATGGTGAGCCACCTCTCAGCATCACTTACTGAGATTCAAACTGTGTCTGTATGTTCCAAACTGAACACGGTCTTTATTGTATATTTATTTCTATGATCTTTTTTTATTTAAAAGCAGTCCTGAAAGTCCTTTATTGTTATTGTTAGTTTTTTTCCTTCTCCTTCTGCCAAAAAAATGGCAGTTTTGGCTGAACCGTGCAGTCGGTTTTCGCGAAACTTAAAAAAATATATATATATATCGGCCTACAGAAAAAACAAAAATCTTAAAGACTATCTGGTACACAGCAAGCTAAAAGGAATCAACACACCAGCAGGCCAGAGACCAGAATACTTCAAACCCAAACAAATAGTTAAAAATAGAACTACAAAACGCATGTTGGAGATTAAACAAACAGCCAGCACCAGCAACTGTGTTTATTTAATCACATGTGAAAAATGTGGCAATGTCGGAGAAACGAGTAGGCTAAGTATGGTTTTGCCCACTTATTTCGTAATGAAAACTTGTCCAGCTCATGGACTATGTAGGCTTACTGGTACAAAACCTTTTTAAATGGGGCCGTTTGTGGACAAATGCATGTTAATTTGGGACTATCCTACTACTACTTAAACCTATAGGCCAGCAGGTGGCGACATCACAGCGTGGTGGTTCAGTGTGTGTCTGTGTGTGTGTGTGTTGCATTGGTTTTAACGTCCGGGTCAGAGTTCAACGCGGTGCTAACAACCCCAACAACCCAGAAGGCATCATCCATCCTTCACAGCATCAGGTGCGACGCATTTATTTATTCACACTTTTATACCATTTACTAAATAATACGACCGGTTACCGTTTCGTGTTCGGGCGTTAATTCGGTTCTAAAAAAACAAAGTGGTTTAGCTTTAGTAAAAGACGGTGGCGTTTATATACTACATATCTAGGTTAGCATTAGCTTAGCCGATGATGCCAGAGTCGGCGTTGTGATGCAGTGAGTGTGCCGTCTTCACTACAAACACCTTTGACCGAGAAGCTTTAAAAACATTGGTTTTCAACCTTTTTTTCCCCCTCCATAGTAAGGTCCATTATTTATTCGATATTTTGAGCCATGGAGCACCATTTGATGAGATTTATTATCCTCACTCAGCCCCAAGACTTAGAATGTTTTTGTTTTTTTGCGTTGGATACGATTTTGTCCACAATTCCATGCTGTGGTACCATTAGAAGAGACCACCACAGGTAAACGGTGATCAAAATAAAAAATTCTTCTACTTTCTCTTAATTGTGTAGACGTAAATTAAGTAATGCAGACGCTTAAGAAAAAAAATAACCCTGGAGTGTAAACTGTAACTAAATTGGGTCTACAGTATAAGGGTTGAAGATCTACAGTATAAGGGTCCACTTGGTTACCAACTTAACATTAACTTAACAGAACCAACCTTCTCAAGGACCACTGGTTGAGAACCACTGCTTCGTACAAATACATTACATGATGTGTTTATTGAGGGGTGCTAGCCCCTCCTATATACAGGTTTAATGTTTGTGTTTAGGTCAATGTTTGTGACAAGAGTGCCCCTCACTTCACACAGGTGTGATTTATTTTATTTTACAAGTGACAACGTGGTTTTGGTTCCATTGATTGAGCTGCAGTGCTCACTGCACCTTTATTTTAGTTTATTTATATATATTCCATGATTTTAGACAGTAACACCCTTTTATCCGCCCAGTGTCAATTGTCTAATGTAATCCTGGGCGCTACACTCTCTCTGCCAACCTGGGGGGGGAGGGCAGCAGACTGACCTCATGCTTCCTTCAATGCATGAGGAGTCCAAGCCGCTTCTTTGTTCACCTGACACGGGGGAGCTTCCCCCATTGGACGTAGCACATGGAACTAAGGAACATGTTATTAATTTCCAACCAGTTCCTTTCCCCCTCCATCAGGCAGTATTAATGGAGACCAGGATTACTGCATGCTTTTTGTGAGGGTACCACTTCCCAGAGCCTTAGATGTAGACAGAGTTACGCAAACTGCGTTCACTTCATGGGGCTTCAGTCCAATGGCGGCTCTCCTACATAGACTTCTATTGAGAATGGGGACAACAATAATGCCATCACACGACTAGCGCTCTAGTCTCGATATCAAATGACACTGACCATCCTCTGTATCGTTTCTTTAACCTCATGCCATCTGGACAAAGATACAGAACCTTGCCATGGAAAAAGGTCCGTTTTAGTAGGAGTTTTGTCCCCTCAGCCATCGCGGCATTAAACAAACTGCCCCGCCGATAGGATGGTTCTGTACACAGCTTGTGGGGACCTCATGTTTTGTTTTTTGTACTGTCTTGGTGTTATGTGCTCTGTGTTGTTTTTGATATGGGTGTTGAACTGTTGAACAGATTGTGAAGACAAATATCCTTCGGGACGATAAAGATTATTATTATTAACCAACTGGGACCGGACCGGAAGTAGGCAGAAAGTCATTGGACGCAGGCAACAGCCTGCGTGAACGGCGCTCGAGCGCTGTGCTTCCGCCCCCTTAACATCGCAACTCTTCTATTAGATGGCTCTGCCACTACCTACCCTGGAGGACACGGGGAGGACATGAACATGTCCACTCACTGCTTCTCAACTGAATCTGAGCTGCTCTGCTGTGCTCTCATCATTCGATTGATTGATTGATTGAATACTTCATTAGTCAGAAATGTAATGTCGGCACGTGGTTCAGCAAGACATTAAGGATAACGCAAAATTAAGTCCTGGGGACTTGTTTCCATTGTGGTCCTATGTGTGCAGTTCATCGACGTAGCCTACGAGAAGAACACATGTCATCAATAATTACAAATGCTACAAAGGAGACTAGGGGATAATGTCAGCACTAAAGGATTCATCCTTTCTAGCCTCGCATCAAGGCTATCATAGAGTTCTGTTGACTACATTTCACATCTTATATATATATATATATGTGTGTGTAATTGTGTATGCGCAGCGCACATGTAGAAATTCTGTGGAAAACCTCCCCTGATAGTTTTTCAGGCTAGTTTTGAGATGATCCTGAAGCGGTTGGAGCCACACGTCCACGTGTGATGCAGGTCCCCATATAGTCTCTTCTATGGTCCTCCTCTCTGGAACAACCTTCCTGGTGGGAAGAGAGGGGAGTTGCACCACTCAGTTCACACGGGCGTGTTTTTTTTTATTTTACTAACCTCTCGCATGTTTTTCACTTTCCTTCCAGAGGTGACTTCATTTCTCTCAGCAGACTGCCCTTCCTTCCTTCCTACCTACCTTCCTTCCTCCCTCCTTCCCTCCCTACTGTCTCCGGACGACAGCAGCAGCAGCGCTGTTAGGAGGAGTTCATCTGAGGTCTTCAGTCATTTCCTCAGTCTGCCAGAATGCCAGCCGCACTCGCAGATTCCAGCCAGATAATCTGTGAGGTCTGGGCCAGCAATGTGGAGGAGGAGATGAGGAAGATCAGACACATCATACAGAGCTACAACTTCATCGCAATGGTAACCAACGGCTGTGTTTTTGTTTTTAGCTAACCCCTCGAACCCGAGCATCCATATGGGGGATAGGGCATAGGCCACAAATAGCAGATCGACACGCTCCCGACATGTCCTAATGCGTTGGAGATTTGGTGTAGATGGGGCACGTACCTTTGTAACCCAGCCTGTTTCTCGAAGACGAGTGTTTAACCCATTTAGGCCTGACGTTGACATTCATCCATCTGACAATATGTTGTTCCAGGAACTCCCAGAAGCAAAGATTTGAGTTAAAAAACGTTCGCTGTGAAAGAATATATATTCAAAGATTTGCACTGCCTTTTCACGATTTTTCAAAAAATAGCAGACCTAAAAGCTCGTAGCGTGGCACTCGGTGCCGCTCTATGAGCTTGTAGATCTGCTATTTTTCAAAAAGCTAAAGCATGACACACAAAATGCTTTATACACCAAAAGAGGGTTCCCGTCCAGAATGGGGTTTAGGATAGGAGAACCTAGAGAGCCTTGTTGTGTTGCCAAAATGCCAACAGATCTACGAACGTAGGATTGCTTTGTTGGATTGATCAGCTCTTTTCGGTAAAAGTGTGTAGTGGAAACGGGAGAGGGTTAGTCAACTGATCGATGATCGATCATCCCTTGTTGAGGTTCGGCACTCGGCAGCATTGCCCGTGTCTTGCAGCTGAGCCTGTATCCATACTAGAAACCTTTTTTTTTGCACAGTATAGAGAAATACATTAAAGCATACACAAATAAAAAAGGGAAAGTGCCAGGAAGAGTCCTCAACCTCTAAAAATAGACATAACAAGACATAAATAATTTCCAGAAGACGTAATTGCAGTGTGTGTGTGTGTATATATATATATATATATATATAAAATCTAAAACACGATTAAAGAATACTTGCTAATCTAAGACTATGATTAGAGACGAGAAGAGAATACAAACTATGATAATTAATTGATTTGGTCAATCAGAACAACCTTCAGTTTGTTCTTAACCCATTCTGACCTGGCACCCATTTTGGTGTTAGCATCATGTTATGCTTTAGCTATTGAAAAATAGCAGATCTACAAGCTCATAGCGCGCCACCGAGTGGCGCGCTACGAGCTTGTAGGTCTGCTATTTTTGAAAAATCGAAGAGCGACTGACATTGTTTAGAATCTGATCTCAGGTCAGAATGGGTTGATCAGACCAGTGTGTGTCCCGTGGAAACCTCGTATGAATCTGATCTCAGGTCAGAATGGGTTAAACAAGTTCAGAGAAGAACGTTGTGAACCAGTAGAGTATTTGTCCCAAAGTGTAGTAGCTCTGTATCTAATAGAAAACTGACCATGACTAGTATGATAAAGGGAGGGGGGGGGGGGGTGGAGATGAGTAGCCTGTGTTGTATATTTGTGGACTTGAGAATTTGTTTGAAAGTAATTACTAACAGGCCAGGGAATGGATTTGGGGGAATGTTTAACCCACTTTGGGCAGGAACCCCTTTTGGTGTTTTAAGCATTATGTTATACTTTAGCTTTTGAAAAATAACAGAACTTCATACTGTGTGGCATGAGCTTGTAGATCTGCTATTTTTCAATAATCGTGAAAATGTGAATAAATCTTTGAATATATATATTATTTCAGTTAACGTTTTTAACTTAAATCTTTGCTTCTGGAACAACATATTTTCAGATGGGGGTCGGCGGCGTATTACATATAATTGTTGGGGTCCTTGACATGAAATATTGAGAACAACTGATATAGAAACATGAGTTTTCTTTCATGATTTAGAAGACATTTTCAGTTTATTTCGTCAGGTCTAAATGGGTTAAGCTTGTAAATAAAAATGCAAAAAAGTATGAATCTGGAAAACGGTAAGTAAGTTTTGAAAGCATTTTGAAAAGTGGAGCAGAGTGATCGAGTCGTTTTGACAAAGTAGCAGTTCTAACAAATCTCTTCTGGAGTAGGTAAATGCCGTGGAGGTAAGAGACATAAGTGCTGGCCCAGACCATATTGCAATATGTTGACATATGGTTTGGTTAATCTGGAACGTCAGGCCCTTTTGCCAACCCGAGGCGGGGTTTTGCAAAAGGGCCTTTCTGTGTGGAGTTTGCGTGTTCTCCCCGTGTCCCCTAGGGTTAGGTACCCTCACAAAAACATGCAGTAATCCTGGTCTCTGTCTAAACTGCCTCCCCCTGGCCAGCCGGGGTGCCTGATGGAGGGGAAAGGAATAACGTGTTCCTTCCACGCGCTACGTCCAACCAGGGAAACTCCCCCCTGTCGGGTGTAAAGGAGCGACTTGGACACTCATGCTTGAAGGAAGCATGAGTTCAAGTCCCTTGCTCTCCCCAGGTTGGCGGAGGGTGTGTAGAGCCCAGGATCACAATTAGATAATTGACACAGGGGTGAAAAATGGGTTACCAAATCTTGGGATGAAAATTATAAAAATATTAATAATCTGGAACGTCAGACCACCCTTTTGAGAACCACTGCGAACCGGGAAAGCAGCTCATGCGTGTCATTTTAAATTTGAGCTATATTATATCGTCTTTCGGGTGGAAACCCCATATCGGCAAAACTGTACATTTTCAGGCTTCAAAATCAAAGGCATTAAAAGTAGCAGATCTACATGCTCAAAACGCGAAGTGACTCACTCAAGCTTGCATATTCGGCTACCTTTGATGCTTTTTGTAGCCTCGGAAACCCAGACGTTTTTATTTCCAGGGAGAAAAACACTTCAATTCGGCATAGAGTAGTGCAAACGTCTGATCAGTGATCACTCTCTAGTCTCTGCTGATTTCTGATCGTCTGCACCCTGTACACACACACACACGCACTCCTCTCTCTCTCTCTCTCTCTGTCGCTCTAATTAATTAGTCTGATGTCGCGCAGCTGCGTCTAGTTTCTCCCGGCGGATCCTGTCGGGAGCTGCCTATGCCATAGAAAGCATAGGTGGACCCCCTCCCCAGGCTATGCTTTTTGCGAATATGGAGATAAGATGTCTCTTCCACGACAACAGTGACGATATATATTAGCTAGAAAGTTATTTTCATAAATCTGATTTAGAAAACATTTGTAGTGAAAACGCTAGCATCTTTCCTTCCTTCCCCCCCCCCTGGCGGCAGGACACAGAGTTCCCCGGGGTTGTGGTGCGTCCCATCGGAGAGTTCCGCAGCACGGTGGACTACCAGTACCAGCTGCTGAGGTGCAACGTGGACCTGCTCAAGATCATCCAGCTCGGGCTGACCTTCATGAACCAGGAAGGCGATTATCCGCCCGGCATCACCACCTGGCAGTTCAACTTCAAGTTCAACCTCACGTACGTCCCTGTCTGTCTGTCTGTCTGTCTCTCTGCTGCAGTGTTGATTTCGTCGTCGACTAACCTTTTTCCACTGACGGAAACGAAATGAATACTAAGCTATGATGTCTAAAACGAAGACTAAATTTACTGACAATTTCGTGTAACAAATAAAAACTGTTAGGAAGGGAATAGTGGACAAGAGATCCACTATAAGTAATTTTACAATTGGTTGCATCCTGAAAATAGCCGATCTACAAGCTCACAGCTGTTTTCAGCAAGTGTAAAAAAAAAAAACAGTCATTACGACGGCATCAAGGCCCACCAAAATACATTTGAATCGACTTAATCAACTGTAGATTTAGACTAAAACTAGACTAACGCTAAAATGTGACTACAACTAAATAAACTATTCAAGGGACTGACTAGAACAAAAACTCAAAATGTGCTGCCAAAACCAACACTGCTCTACTGCTCTCTGTTGTCCTGAGTCTCTGTTATCTCCGTCTGTCTGTCTGTCTCTCTCTCTGGTCTACTCTCTCTACATCCTTTAAGTTTTGTCTAGTGCCGGTCATCCTCAATCTTTTCGGAAAACAGCGGGAGGTTTGGAATCAATATTCGGTCACTGCGTTTTTTTTTTTGTTGCTTCAAATGTTTTCAAAAACATACCGTTCTAGCTGTGAATGACATTGTGTGTTGGTTTACACGGCAACGGAGATTGATGTGAGCCAGGTGCTCCGGGTCTTTGATTAGTCTTAACGGTTATTGAGTGCGGCCATTATTCAAAAATATTAGAACGATGAATTCAGTGATATCACTATCAAGCATTCAGCCAAGTCCTGTAATAAATTGTATTCTCTACCTTCCAGATTGGTAAAAAAAAAAAACAAATTACACAAAAAGTTACCGGTACATGTGTAGTATAGCTTTTAAGTAGTTAACCCATTTAGACCTGAGGACAGATTCTACAAATGCCTTCTAAAATCCTGACAGTTTTCTGAAAACCCCATGTTTCTATGTCAGTCGTTCTCAAACATTTTCATGTCAAGGACCCCAGAGATTATACGTAATTGGCCGCCGACCAGAAAATATGTTGTTCCATGGTCTCCCCGGGAAGCAAAGAGTTAAAAACGGTGGCTCTGAAAGAGTGTAAATTCAAAGATTTGCACTACATTTTCACAACTTTTCAAAAATAGCAGACCTGCAAGCTCGTAGCGCGGCACTCGGTTGGGTTAAATGTAAGTCTGTGTCTGTCCGGGTAGCTCAGTTGGTACTCTGTAGAGCTCTCACCTTTTGGACCCGGGCTTTGGTCCCGGGCATCACCAACTCGGCGTATGATGAGTAGCATGGCTTGGGTGTCGGGATGTACTGGGAGCTGATGGTAGGCGCTCCACCTCAGCAATCCATGATTTCTCAGGGGTCTAGTCTAGCTAGCTGCGCTAGCGCATCGTTAACGGGGACAGACACCCATTGCCGTGAAGTTGCGTAGACCTATTTTCAAAAGATTTTTTTACGTTTTTAAATGGGACATTGTGCATAATGAGTACTTTTTACTTTTGGTACTTTAAGTACTTTTTTTTTATGCCAATACGTTTGTGCTTTTTTACGATTTTGTAACCCATTTTTCACCCCTGTGTCAATGATCTATTGTGATGCTGGGCTCTACACACCCTCCGCCAACCTGGGGAGAGCAACGGACTTGAACTCATGCATGCTTCATGCATGAGTGTCCCAAGTTGCTCCTCGTTTCCCTGGTTGGACGTATAGCGCGTGGCAGGAACACGTTATTCCGACCAGTTCCTTTCCCCTCCATCAGGCGCCCTTGGCTGGCCAGGGGGGGAGGCAGTTTTCGAGTACATTTTGAATAATACTTTTACTTTGCATAATTGCTATATCGCAGTTTTGATGGCTTTTGGGCTTAAGTAAGACACGAGTTACTCATTTCCGCCCCCTGCAGAGAGGACATGTACTCCCAGGACTCCATAGACCTGCTGCAGAACTCTGGCCTGCAGTTCAAGAAGCACGAGGAGGAAGGCATCGACACGCTCTACTTCGCCGAGCTCCTCATGACCTCCGGACTGGTCCTGTGTGAGAACGTCAAGTGGCTCTCCTTCCACAGGTACGTGTGTGTGTGTGTGTGGGGTTTGATGTTCTCCCCGGGACGTTGTTCGCAAAACACGTCGCAAAGCGACATGTTTTCAGCACAGATATTTAGAGTAGAGCCCTTGGGAATATCATCAAATAGGGTTTAAGACCCGGGAAAGCCTGTACTGTACGTTGTTATACCCCCTTTTTTTTTTATGGACGACTTTGCAGTAGACGGACAACGTTGAGCTATTTTTGTTTTTTAACACTAAATGGCACTCCCAACATATGACCCACCAATTCAATTCCCTGTGTGAAGGAATCCACGTGGGCGCAAAACCCTGGTTAGAGATTTTTCTCTTTTTTTCCCGTATTTCTCGCATTTCTCTTCCTGTATCGTTCCACTTCTGGCGCGACCACCATTCAATCTTCAATAGGCTCTTGACTACTTCAGGGGTTCTCAACCCCTCAGGGGGTCGCCAATTTATTTTGCAGGCCCAAAACGTTGAACTACTTAACCCATTCTGACCGGGCACCCATTTTGGTGTTAGCATCATGTTATGCTTTAGCTATTGAAAAATAGCAGATCTACAAGCTCATAGCGCGCCACCGAGTGGCGCGCTACGAGCTTGTAGGTCTGCTATTTTAGAAAAATCGAAGAGCGACTGACATTTTTAGAATCTGATCTCGGGTCAGAATGGGTTAATCAGACCAGTGTGTGTCCAGTGGAAACCTCGTATGAATCTGATCTCAGGTCAGAATGGGTTAACACCAACGATCCGTGGTGCGATACTAGTAGAGACCTGCAAGCCTCTCTGTCCCTGACCATTATATATACATTTTCCGATGTGAATTTCACCCAGACTGGACTTTCTTCAGCATGCTGCTGTCTGCTCCATAGTGACGTGACACACACACACAAGCACACTAAAATCTGGTAAAAACTATAAAGACTTTGAGACAACTGTTTTACATTCTATCTCGCGCGCACCGCCACACCATACTCTTGTCCTCTCTCTCCTAATTATTATACAGTGCAGCTTTGTACACGCACACAGACACACACACACACACACACACACACCCCGAGTAGGCTACCGTTCTAGGCTCCAAATCTGACAGAACTGACGTCTCGGGATCGACTGGAGCTCCGCAGTCCGCAATAAAAACAAATTTAAATACTGCGGGAGCATTATTACCACACTAAACAAAGTTGGATTTGTACAGTGCAGAAACTGCAATAAGTGTTCTTACTAGTATTGTGGGGTCTGGGGTTTATAATGCAGCGTGAGTCCGCGATAGCCGACCTACAAGCTCACAACACGTTGCGCTGATTGACTGTTGCGTGCAGCAATAAAGCGACCTCGGCGGCGCGCATGCTAGAAATAATAAATACAAATATTTCGACTTTACCAACGTCTCCCATGTTGTTTCTAGTGGTTATGACTTTGGCTACCTGGTGAAGTTGCTAACAGACACACCCGTCTCCCATGTTGTTTCTAGTGGTTATGACTTTGGCTACCTGGTGAAGTTGCTAACAGACACACCCGTCTCCCATGTTGTTTCTAGTGGTTATGACTTTGGCTACCTGGTGAAGTTGCTAACAGACACACCCGTCTCCCATGTTGTTTCTAGTGGTTATGACTTTGGCTACCTGGTGAAGTTGCTAACAGACACACCCGTCTCCCATGTTGTTTCTAGTGGTTATGACTTTGGCTACCTGGTGAAGTTGCTAACAGACACACCCGTCTCCCATGTTGTTTCTAGTGGTTATGACTTTGGCTACCTGGTGAAGTTGCTAACAGACACACCCGTCTCCCATGTTGTTTCTAGTGGTTATGCCTTTGGCTACCTGGTGAAGTTGCTAACAGACACACCCGTCTCCCATGTTGTTTCTAGTGGTTATGACTTTGGCTACCTGGTGAAGTTGCTAACAGACACACCCGTCTGACTTTGGCTACCTGGTGAAGTTGCTAACAGACACACCCGTCTCCCATGTTGTTTCTAGTGGTTATGACTTTGGCTACCTGGTGAAGTTGCTAACAGACACACCCGTCTCCCATGTTGTTTCTAGTGGTTATGACTTTGGCTACCTGGTGAAGTTGCTAACAGACACACCCGTCTCCCATGTTGTTTCTAGTGGTTATGACTTTGGCTACCTGGTGAAGTTGCTAACAGACACACCCGTCTCCCATGTTGTTTCTAGTGGTTATGCCTTTGGCTACCTGGTGAAGTTGCTAACAGACACACCCGTCTCCCATGTTGTTTCTAGTGGTTATGACTTTGGCTACCTGGTGAAGTTGCTAACAGACACACCCGTCTGACTTTGGCTACCTGGTGAAGTTGCTAACAGACACACCCGTCTCCCATGTTGTTTCTAGTGGTTATGACTTTGGCTACCTGGTGAAGTTGCTAACAGACACACCCGTCTCCCATGTTGTTTCTAGTGGTTATGACTTTGGCTACCTGGTGAAGTTGCTAACAGACACACCCGTCTCCCATGTTGTTTCTAGTGGTTATGACTTTGGCTACCTGGTGAAGTTGCTAACAGACACACCCGTCTCCCATGTTGTTTCTAGTGGTTATGCCTTTGGCTACCTGGTGAAGTTGCTAACAGACACACCCGTCTCCCATGTTGTTTCTAGTGGTTATGACTTTGGCTACCTGGTGAAGTTGCTAACGGACACCCGTCTCCCAGAAGAGGAACACGACTTCTTCCAGATTCTCAACCTGTTCTTCCCGGCGATCTATGACGTTAAATACCTCATGAAGAGCTGCAAGAACCTCAAGGTACACAATGATCAGTGTTTTTTGGTCGGCAAATAATTAGATTTTAGTTTCACTCATGGTCTCTTGAATGGTTTTCATTTAGTTTTAGTCACATTTTAGTCACCCATAATGTTTTAGTGTTGGTCTAGTTTTAGTCGACTAAATGTCATGATTTTAGTTGACTAAATCTACAGTTCATTTAGTCAACCGAAATGCGTTTTGGCGGGCCTTGATGCCGTCGTAATGACAGATTTGACACGGATCTGCTATTTTCAGCATGCAACCAAGTGTAATATGACTTATCCTGGATCTTTTGCCCACTAGTCCCCTCTCTCCTAACATAACGTTTTAGTCTAATTTTAATTTGTTGCCATTATTGTCAGTATATTTAGTTTTAGTCATCGCAGCTTAGTTTTCATTCAGTTTTCCGATTAGTTTCCGTCAGTCGAAAAAGGTAGTCGAGTCGACGAACATTTTTCGTCGAGGGAATCAACACTGACAATGATACACATTGCATGTACTGTGTGTGTGTGTGTGTGTGTGTGTAAAGCACGGTCGGTGCTAACATGGTCCAAACCATAGACACATATAAAGGCTAGGCTCAAAGCAGAGTCTCTGACGTAGTTCACCCGGCGGCCATCTTGCTGAGGAGCTACAGTGCAGTATGTTCAATGGCAGCTCAAACAAAAATAGTCATAACTCGCTCAAATCTTGACGGATTTACAAACGGGTTGGTTTAACACAAACATTATCAACGTGGCTATGAGGCTTGATTGATGCATGCTAGATGTAAACAAAGGGTAATTGTCAAACTGTCAATGCATTTCCAATGGAAGTCACATGGTTTGACATAACATTTTGTGTTGTGAGGCTTTCGGCTGTGTTTCGACTGCCCCCCTCATACAACAAAAATGTTGTGTCAAACCACGTGACTCCCATTGGAAATGCATTGCGAGCTTGCATCAGTAAATAAGTCTCGTGCATCATCAGCTACACATCAATCTGTTGTGAAGGTGCGAGTCGGGCCTTTTTATATACAAATGTCATTTAAAAGCATATAGGTATATGCGGACGTCTCTGACGTTTATAACAAACCAACCCGCTTGAACATTGGTTGAACATTGAGCAAGTTATGGTTATTTAAGAAGTACATATGCCACATACGTAGACACAATGTTATGCTGCCCCTCGGTAAGATGGCCGCCACGTAGCCACGTCGCTCTCATTGGCCAGCAGCGTGGGTGAGCCATCTAGCTTTCTTATATATATATATATATATATATCTATGGTTCAAACAACCTGGCCTCACATTAGCTGGCCTAAATCTCACAAGCTCACTCACTCATGTTGTTAGCAGACCAATCGACGTACAGTACAGTACAGTACAGTACAGTACAGTACAGTACAGTACTATGGGGAAGGTTTTAGATCAGCAATGCTAATTTTCAAAGTGAAAGGCACATGAACTTGGATTTGATTTTGGTAAAAGACATAAAAGTGTAAACTCAGGATGGCGTGTTAACCCATTCTGACCGGGAACCCATTTTGGTGTTAGCATTATGTTATGCTTTAGCTATTGAAAAATAGCAGATCTACAAGCTCATAGCGCGCCACCGAGTGGCGCGCTACGAGCTTGTAGGTCTGCTATTTTTGAAAAATCGAAGAACGACTGACATTTTTAGAATCTGATCTCGGGTCAGAATGGGTTAATCAGACCAGCGTGTGTCCAGTGGAAACCTCGTATGAATCTGATCTCAGGTCAGAATGGGTTAAAGCGCAATGAACCGCTTGTTTACCAGTGTGGTCCTGCAGCTACAGTCTCTCGAGAGTAAAGACATTCAAACTGTCGGGTGTCAAATGTGATCTGTTCTAAAAATAAAACTAAGACCCCCTTTAAACGAGAACGGTTGTTCATAGCAAACGGCAAACTAAACCATCTGGTGTCCCTTTAGACGAGAACAGCCTTTTCAGGAGGTGAAAACGCAAAGTGAAAACACACCTTCCAGAGTGGAAATCTTTGAAAACGCCGTATCCTCCCGTCTCCCATGTAATCGGGCAAAACGTTGAATCCGCAAAACTTATTTGGCGTTCCTAGAATGAGCAAATAACAGACGTACTGTGGCGACTAGCGATGGCGAGTATGATAGGAAGTGAACCCACAGCACGGTGGGGTCTTCTATTACAGGGGTAGGCATGAGAGTATTTCTGGTTTTAAATATACTATTTAAGGCGAGACACCCCAGGTGAATAGGGAAAAAAAGTTAAATAATAGCTATCACAATGAAACTTCTCCAGTTGATTACTTATATTAAAACTAAGATTTTTTGTATAACAAGTTTTCTGAAATTATATGTTTAAATATGCAAATTAGGCATTATATGCGCTAATTTGCATACATTTCGGGACGATAAATCTGAAGATCGGATAAAGCCAGGTTCAAAATTATCATTTCATTTTGTTGACACATTAGAGACAAAGAAAATTACACATGGGATTTTTGATATCTCTAATTATCACTCCACAAATCAGAAAATAGTGTCAACAGGCATAAAAAACCCAATTTTCGGCATTTTTTTGGTATAAAATGTGATGTAAATCAGGCTGTGAATGATATATCAACAAATCCATGTGTAAATGTCTGCAGAATATAGTTATGAATGAGACTGGAAAGTTTGGTGTATGTGAGTTCAACTGAAGTGGAGATTCTTTGTCCCAAGTATGAGGAAAACTCATTTTGAGAAAACGGCCTTTAAAGATTTGTATTGTAAAATTCCAAAACGTTTTATTTGAAGCCACTATTTTGAGACAAAATATCTCATCCAAACCTTGGCAACAACATATAATGGCATATATCATTGGAAAGGTCTGGACCTCGAGCTGACTGTGGTCTGATCCAAATATGGTCACTTCCTTTGTACCAACAACCAATCATGAAAATAGAGATGGTGGCTTTTCACCCAGAAAAACGAGCTGTCATTGGCTAAAATAAACTATCCAACTAAACATCAACATCTATATTTTTAACGTGTATTTTGCTTTAGTTTGAAAGAAAACATGTTTAGGAAGCAAAATAGCAAAAAAAAAAAAAAATGAAAAATCATGATTTCACCTGGGGTGTCTCACCTTAAAACAATGCAGTCAAAGTCCCTCACATTTGTGAGTAAATTACATCCTGCGTTCTACATCAATTAAAACTGAACTCTGTTATTGCCGAGTCTAATGATCATCATAACGACGTGAAAGAAAAATGTGTGGACAATCCAAATATGTTGGAATTTTTTTACGTGGTGTCATTAAAATGAATTAATGTTGATATGGCACACTGACAATATAGAAATTAAAAAACATGGCACTTAATTTAAAAAAAGGTCAGACCCCTGTTCTATTACATGAGTGACCGGTCTATCTGGCAGTCCGTCACTGCCACCTAGTGACCTGGCATGGCATGGCATTTGTTTAGTGCTTCATAATATAATAAGCCTGATGGTGGCCAAGAAGAAAGTACTCCATAGCCTTTTTGCGGAGACGAGCATCTCTGAATTTTAAACGGTCATTCCACAACACACTTGAAGAGGTTAATCGACGCTGCTATATATTTAGATTAATAATTATGATTCGAGGGTTCTCAAGTCAGACGTTTTCCCACCCGAACTGGGGTTCGGCAAGAGTTTGATTCAACGGAAGAGTTGCCATTTGTATAACTATTAAATTAAAAAAAGAACAGTTGCTTGCATCGTTGATGCTCACAACCAGAGTTGGTGTTTATCCCATTTTGGGGCGGGAACCCGTTTTGGTGTTAGCATTACGTTTATATAATAGCTGTAGCTATTGGAAAATAGCAGATCTACAAGCTCATATCGTGAAACCAGTGCGCTAGCTTTGCATTCCCCCAGATTTATGCATTTATAAAATATGACATGTTGTGGTCAAGCCTAATATGTATGATGCTCAACTCAACACACTACAATAATGACTCCACAACCTTTCAGTTGTCTTACTAATAAAATATTATAAAACAAAACGGAGGTCTACTAAGTGGGATGCTATTTTATGAAAGATCTCTCTGGTGACTGCAATCTCACAGTTTGTGTGCGTGTGTGTTTTCACAGGGTGGTCTTCAGGAGGTGGCTGACCAGCTGGAGTTGAAGAGAATCGGCAGACAGCACCAGGCTGGATCAGACTCCCTGTTGACTGGAATGGCTTTCTTCAGAATGAAAGAGGTACTCGCTACTTCAGTTAACATCGCGAAAGCATCCAGCATCTCAACATACGTTTTTCCAGAAAACTCTTAGGATTTAAAACGGTGGTTCTTGGGGAAAAAAAATATACCGTACTACAACGTAGTATAACACTTTGTACTGTACAAGCTGTACTTTTTTTGAACATTTTTGAAAAATCTTGAGCGATGTGAAGTGAAATGCGAACGTGCGGAGACTCCTGAGTCGCTGGCCTCCACACGGCTCCCATCTAGGGATGAAGCTCTTTCATTTGTATTGCATTAGATTAACATTCTGTCTCTTTTCTCTTCATCTAGGGATGAAGCTCTTTCATTTGTATTGCATTAGATTAACATTCTGTCTCTTTTCTCTTCATCTAGGGATGAAGCTCTTTCATTTGTATTGCATTAGATTAACATTCTGTTTCTTTTCTCTTCATCTAGGCATGAAGCTCTTTCATTTGTATTGCATTAGATTAACATTCTGTCTCTTTTCTCTTCATCTAGGCATGAAGCTTTCATTTGTATTACATTAGATTAACATTCTGTTTCTTTTCTCTTCATCTAGGCATGAAGCTCTTTCATTTGTATTGCATTAGATTAACATTCTGTCTCTTTTCTCCCGCACAGCTATTCTTCGAGGACAACATCGACGACGCAAAGTATTGTGGGAGGTTGTACGGTCTGGGCTCTGGGTCCAGCCAATCACAGAACGGCCTCGCCAGCACCACCAACCAGGAAGAGGCGAACAACAAACACTGACCACACACACACACACACACACACACACACACCTTCAAGTGGTAAAAACGCTTGTTTTAACTTTTAAACTCGACCAGCAGATGAAATATTCCTTCCCTTGAATATTCCGTGCCCTCTTCCTCCCCTCTGTCCTCCGTTCATCTCGCCATCCCGCCACTCAATTCCAAAACAAGAGAGAGAGAGAGAGAAAACAAGCATGGAGATGAATTTCCTGGTTCATGAGCTCTGAACGTCATTCCCTGGATGCTGATTGGTTTAGGCAGACATTAGCAGCCGGAAAAGAAGAAAAAAAGGCCTCGATTTATATACTTTGTCACGCGACTGCGCTGCGGGCCAGAAATGGACGATCTCACAGATGCGCCGCGTCTGCGCTGTGAGCTTGGAACTCGTCCATTTTCGTGCCGCGGCACCGCCGTACCATGAAGCATACATTGGGCATAACTCAGTGTTTTTTTTTATATATATATATATATATATATATAATTATGAGAAGCATTTCACTTCTAAGAACGAGTCCACATTCACAGTGCCGGTACCAGTTCTACACGTCTCGCATGCATCCCTCTTGACGGAAATCCCTTCTTTTTAAAAGAAATTTCACAGACCCATTTTCTGTCTTTCAAAAACCTTGGGCTCCCTCCTTCTCTGTTGTTAAAAAAGAAAAAAGGGTTGTATTTTAAACATGTAAATTAAAAAAAACGTGTACAATTTCATTAACGACAAAAGATGTTTTTAGCTTTTTTTCCCCCCCCTGCGTCCCTCCCCGTCCCCCCCCCGTCCCCCGTCGCCCCCATAAATCCTCTCTGAAGATGAATTTTTAGAAATTGGGTTCAGGGTCGTCTGTCATGCGTCTTGTCTGTCCGTCTGTCCATCCGTCTGTATGAGCGTGTCCAGTGGTGGAACCTCTAAGGGTGGAACCCAACACATGGCTGCTGTTTCTCCTGTCTCCATGTTGCTTTGCGCTGCGCTCGTGGGCCGTTGTCGAAGCAGATGTTTTTTGTGGTTGATGTTGTTTTTTTACATCAGACATTGTTAAGCAGTTGTATATTAAATTGTTTTCTATTTTTAATGTAAAAAAAAAAAAAGAAACAAGTGTTTGTGTGTGATGGGTCTTTCTTCAGTCGGGTGGCACGGTGGACAAGGATAGTAGAACGTTGTTCTACCATAGAAGATAACGGAAATGGAACCCGTTTTTGTTTATTATCAGAGTTCAACCTAGCGGTATTCAGGCCACCCATTTAGGCGGTGGTGCTCAATATTTCATGTCAAGGACCCAAAAAAATCATATTTAATACATTGGCTGCCGATCCTCATCTGAAAATATGAGGTTCCAGGCAGGGACCAGCAGAAGCAAAGGTTTTGAGTTAAAACGTTCGCTGTGAAAGAATATATATATTCAAAGACTTGCGCCACCTTTTCACAAATAGCAGACCTACAAGCTCGTAGCGCGCCACTCGGTGGCGTGCTACGAGCTTGTAAGATCTGCTATCCTCAAGATTGTCACATGTTTCAGCAAGTCACATTTTCACCGTAATTCGCCATGCTGGAGTGACCCAGTCTGACTGGGCGGGTGGCAAGAGTTTTCCGGTATTGGAATTTGGCTTTAGGGTTGAGTTTTGGGTAGGATGTCGGACTCATGACTGTAGGACAGTTAGTACGTCCGACCAAACACGTGCGCCCAATATAACCGTTTA
This sequence comes from Protomyctophum bolini, assembly GCF_963924005.1. Classification (NCBI taxonomy): domain Eukaryota; kingdom Metazoa; phylum Chordata; class Actinopteri; order Myctophiformes; family Myctophidae; genus Protomyctophum; species Protomyctophum bolini. The sequence continues at coordinate 8,243,490 of NC_137874.1, read as the reverse complement.
GTTGCACCGTTAACTTGGTGTGTGTTCTTTTTCGCTTGGCCAAAAATAGCCATTCTGGAAGCTCACAACATGTGTCGTTGTGAGCTTATAGTTCCCCCCCCCCGCCCTGGGGTTCAAGTGGTTAAACATTAAGCGTAATGCTCTTTTCAATCTGTCCTCATGGAAGCCTTAACTTGTGACCAGAGCCATAGAGTATAGACTGAGTTATAAACGTTCACTTCATGGGGCCAGTCCAATGGCGGCTCTCCTACATTTAGAATGTCTATTTAGAATGGTGACAACAAATTGGGACAAGTCCTGGACCGGAAGTAGGCAGAAATGCATTGGACCCAGGCAACAGCCCAGCTGTAATGATCTCCCATCCCTTTATTTTAGATTGTATTGTAGTAATCGTACAACATAAACATTACAGAGACGTTAGTAGTTACTGTACAATACTTTAAAACAGCTGGCATGTTGCACACGTGCCTAAAATCATGCTTGTCCCTCTCCAGACTGCATGAACAGCCCTTGAGCGCTCGGTTTCTGCCCCCTCAATATCGTAACTCTTCTATTAGATGGCTCTGTTTGTGACATACTGTAGCTTAAGTGGAAAGATACACAAAATTATTATATTACAGGCTTTATTTTCGACACTACTGGTCCGACACGACAGTCATTAGACCGACAACCTACCTCAAACCATAACCACGAGCCCTGGGAGCAGCGCATGTTCGAGCGGTGGCGAGCCCTAGTCCGACCGTTGTTCCCACATGTCGGACTAATGCTCCGTCGGAATTGCCATTTGATCCAAATCATTGTATACGTGCCCCAATATGACATGTAAGGTGCTATAAAGCAGTGGTTCCCAAACTTTTTCACGTCAAGGACTCCCAAATTGTTTTTTTTTTTTTTTTTTTTTTACCCGCGGACCCCCATTTGAAGAGATATGCCAGGGACCCCCATGAGAGGATTTTTACGGCTCTAGCAGTGATTCTCAACCTGTATTTATTTCAGAGAGCGCCAGTTTGTGCATGCATTAGTCTACGGACCCCCATTGAATCGCATTTCTATCTCTGGGAACCCTATTTATATTGTAAAATCAATGTAATTTAATTTAAGTGTACAAATGGATTATATATACACACACGCACACGTATAGATCAGCAGATGTACATGTGGTAGACACTTGTACACTCGGAGTTACAGACCCATAAGGGTCCATTTGGTTCCAAACTATTATTTAGCACCCCTGGGGGGTAATTCAGGGGGTGTCCTGAGCCAAAAAGTGACTTGAGAAGTTGAGAACCATGACTGCATGTTGAATGTTGAGGCTCAGAACAGCCCACTGCTTTGAAAAAAAAGTGAACCCTCATATTGTCTCTATACTACGTACAGGAGAGCCCGAAAGTCTGCATTGGTTTATTGTCACGGGTTCACAGGTGCAAATCAGTGGATGAAATTTGATATATATATATCTTTTTCTCCTTATCACACTTGTGTGAAGTGAGGCATGCCCAGTGTACAGTAGTGGCCACATAACGTCCTATGTTGTAATTTAATACCCTAAAACAAAACATTAAAGTCCATAGACTTATAGACTTTGCTGGAAAACGATTTACGTCGAAGTGCTCTATAGACATTAAAAATCCCATAGACTTGGCTGCCATATGACATAATGCATAACCATCCATTGTAGGGTCTAAGCCGGTGTGTGTGTGTGTGTGTGTTGGATCAGCAGCAGATGTACATGTATGTGCAGTACATGAGGGTAGACAACGCATCTGTCGGTCTGTAGTATAGTGTATAGTGGGGGTCCTTCCCCGCTTTGCGTCTCACTCAGCTAAGGGGTTGCTTAGCCCCAAAAGAACATTGAAGAACCCTAGTCTAGAGGGTTTAAAAGACAAGTGGCTACAACATTTCTTTAAAAGAAAAGGTCCACGGATTTAGAGAGCCACAGTTTCTCCAGATGCTAGGACCGTAATAGCTGAAGGCTGGTGTGGGGATATGTTTCATCCCTGTTTAGGAAATATAGACGGATAAGTTAGATTTGCCCCTCATATACGGCTTTAATGTTTGTCTTTCAACGATGCTTGTTTAAGAAAGCGCCATAGACGATAAAGAGAAATGTAATATTTGTTTTGAGGACTAAAACAAACATTAGCACCCGTTGCTTAAACAAGGGCTATGTTGTAATTGATGTAAGATGATAAGAGCGCCCCTCACTTCACACGCGTGTGATTTTTACGTTTGATTGAATACCGCTACCCCCTCCTATGCGCAGCTTTGTGTGTAGGTGTGTTTGTAGCACGGGATGTGATGATTTGATTGGCTGATGTAAGAGCGCCCCTCTTTCTCTTTTTGAGTGGTGCAACCACTCCAAGGAACAGCAATGTCTGTGTGTCTGTGTTCACCTATGTGTACGTTAATGAGCACCACTATATGACTATTAGTACCAGTAGGGGCGCTGTTTGCCAGAAACAGAGAGAGATAGTGCTGCACTGTTGCCTGCTAATATATGAGAGAGAGAGAGAGAGAGAGGAGGGGGGAGGGGAGTTGCACCACTCGGTTCACTCGGTGTGATTTTCTTTAACATTTAACTAATAGCTTGAATTTATAGCTTGCTCAGCAGATAAATTGAATCAGAATTCCTGCCAGATCCTGTGTCTATAGGTGAGACATGACCTTGGCTCTGACACAACTAAATGTGTCCCTCTCAGACATTGCCGTTTTTTTTTTTTTAACTGGTGCAATTCAATTATATAGCGCCTTTATCCAAGGCGTTTTACATTTTGCATTACATCGGATGCCCATTCACACACGCATTCAGACACCGATGACGGGGGGGAAACCATGCAAGGCACCAGCCTGCTCATTAATGGGAGCAGTTCAGCGTCTCGCTCAAAAGGTCAAGGACACTTAAGACCTTCCGCTTCCAAGGCGGCCACTGAGCCCTGAGTGTCCGGAATCTTAAACGTGCCTGAAATGATATTAAAGTGAATTTTTATTTATTTAACCCATTCTGAATGGGAACCCATTTTGGTGTCGGCATCATGTTATGCTTTAGCTATTGAAAAATAGCAGATCTACAAGCTCATAGCGCGCCACCGAGTGGCGCGCTACGAGCTTGTAGGTCTGCTATTTTTGAAAAATCGATGAACGACTGACATTTTTTTAATCTGATCTCAGGTCAGAATGGGTTAATCAGACCAGTGTGTGTCCAGTGGAAACCTCGTATGAATCTGATCTCAGGTCAGAATGGGCGTTGTAAGCGTCCTTGATGAGCTGCAGGCGTTTCGAGAGGAGCGCACACCTCTCCGCAACGTCTTCATTTGTCCTCCTGCTTCGTCTCAGCTCTTCCTTTGTTCGCTCCAGTTCGTCCTGGAGCATTATTGTTTCTTCGTGGTAGCTTTCATCAGGCACCTCCCGGTGCTCAGCGTTCATCTCCCCTTCCTTCGTGTTCCACTCCTTCCTTTGATTCTCCCAGATTCTGTCGGCCATAGCCATTTGGAGGCTCCTAATCTCGGCCTCCTTCTCGGACACGGTCTCTCGAAGGGCTGCCATGTCTTCCTCCTTCTCAGAAAGAGTCTCCATGAGAAGCGTGTTCTCCTCTGCATTCTCGTACAGTCTGTCTTTTAGGTGGTTGATCTCTTCACTGAGAACGCTGCTTGCTTCCTTCTTCTCAGCCAGACTCAGGGCTTTGAGGGTGACAATTTCTTCCTCCTTCTCAGACAGAGCCTCTTTGAGGTCGGTGTTCTCTTCATCGAGGGTCTTGTTTACTTCTTCCTGCTCAGACAGACTCCTTTTGAGGCCCGCTGCCTCTTCTAACTTCCCAGCCAAACTCATGCGGACCCTTTTGATGGCTGCCTTGTCTTTCTCCAAGAGTTTAATCTTTTCCTCTGCTGTGCATAAGTCTTCAATCAATGTCCGCTTCTGTTTAGCCAGGAGTGTTTTGAAACGCCTCTGCATTTCAGACTTCTCTTTCATTTGTCTTTCCTTCTCATGCCACCGTTGCCACGGCAGTTGTGTTTTCTCTATCTCCTCACACCAGAACTGCCTATGGATCTTCTCATCCGCACCCTCTTTTTCCGTTTGTGTTTTCCCCGGCTTTGCATGCATCTCTTGAGTGTGTTCCATCGTTTCTTGGTATGTTTTAAAATAACAGAATTACAGAACTTCTGTAATAACACTATGAAATACAATTTACAAATATTCTGTATCAAAAGGCCTTTTATCTCAGCTGGTACTGTACTGTAGTATGTTCAACAGCAGAAAACATTAATCTGCCTCATCCTGTAAACATACTTCAACCTGCTGGTTGGGCTCATTGTATAGGCCCATTTCCTTGGGTGTGACGTAATGCAAACCCTTGCCCGAATATGGGCTTCCGGGCAGACGTCCCTGCCTTGATGCGAGCAAATTCACTTTTGATTGGCGGCAGAAGATTTGAGCCGGAATCACACATGACAGTACACATGCAGCATTCAGTGGATGGTGGCCTTCCTTGGCACGCGGTTAATATAACAGTTTCTGTCTATACTCACTCCACGTCTCGAGTCATTGGTAGTGATAATAAACTAAATTAAACAATAATAATAGGCTAATATGGCCCCCTTTGAAGAAAGTTTGAACACCCTGCCCTATGGGGATTATTACACAAATACAAAAATACACAAACCCTGGGAACAGTGGCCTGCACATTTCCCCTGTTTTCTAACCAAGTGATTTGATGATTTTTCTTTTGCATAGGTGTGTATATTTGTTTGTTTGATTGAAGTATTTAATAACAGTTTGCAGAATTACAGTACATTTCAAGCACAACTTCGATACAAAGACCGTCAACTGTGAGTGGACGACCCAATAAAGCATTGCACTTGTTTACAAGAGGGTCCACCTTGTTCAATTCATCATAACATTTAGAGACTTACAAATATACACTTCTACGGTATAGCCAAAAACAGGAAATCATCATAGAAGGGGTAATAAGGGAAAAAAAGCAGTGAGGGGAGAAAGGGGTGATGGGATGTCTTGATGACCCTGATGTAAACAAGTATTTTTCTGGTTTTATCCTCTTAGCGTTTTCGACCTGTGCCTTTTTTTTAAACTGTACCCCACTGTTAATAACATTTCCAATCAATCAATCTTAGGCTAGGCCGAGTGCTTCTATCTGCTTCAGTTTTAGAGGTGGTTGATCCCTATCAAGGAACTGGATAATTTTAAGGACATATATTGTGAGGTCCCTTTTCGTTCAGTTTCGTTCCCATGTCATGGGCACTACACATTCAATGCATTTTTCATAGATAATACCCTTCTGGACTTTGGGTTAAAAGTTCTACTCATAATATCCTGCAGTATTTTGTCACAAGCCAGAAATGTATATAACCCAAAAAACGAAAATCTTGTGCAGCTGTTTTTGCTTTTAAAATGTGTTACCATGCAGTATATTGATTTTGGCAACACAAAATCTTTCTCAAATGTCATACATACATATACCTAACATCTGAAACAAGTACTGGTGCCTTAGTTTGCTCATATGTGAATCTAGATCATGAAATGTAACAAATGTCGTTAAGAAAATGCTTCAATTATTCTACATTATCTAACCGTGTAGACTTCTTGTAAATGAAGCCTCAAGGACCACTGATGGTCCCCGGACCTCTGGTTGAAACACACACAATGCAGGACGGATGTGTGTGTTTCAGGGTTGCCAAGTCTGCTTATTTCCCGCGACTTCCTTCCTTTTATTCCAGAGATCCTTTTCTTTTCTTTATAGGCTAATTATTAGTATAATAAATTACTAAAACATTAATTATCATATACATACATAGTATTTATAATGATAATGCATCAAATATTTTTATTAGGATTATATATGGTCATATTATTGGGTTTGTTTTGGCTTGTTTTTGGAGGTGGGTTAGCATAGGCCTATTTCTCTCACGAGAGTTGGCAACACTGGTGTGTTTACTGTTAGTTGTCTCACTTGTCTGTCTGTACGAGAAAGACTGACAGTCAGACTCAGTCATAGATAGTCTATTTACTACTACAATGGTGCAGAGCTGCTCCGTTATTAAGTGCCACAGCAGATGGACGCCCCAGACCACGGCGGACAACGTTAGATTCTTCGTCTTCCCAGCATGGAAGCAACACCACGGGGCTCAGATGGCCGAGTTGACTAAGAGACGTCGCATGGCTTGGATCTCAGCCGTAGGACGCGAAGAGTTGACGTTCGACAAGGTACGCAAGCACAGCCGTGTCTGTTCACGGCATTTTCACAAAGGTACGTTTATTACCAAACACATGAAACGGCTATTTTGTGTCTCTGCTATATTAAAGTAAGTAGCCTATTAGCCCTGAAACATGACTGCCATGATGATTATCAGTCATGAACCATGGCTAGTAGCCTATAAGTAAATGAACAAGAGCTGCTGCTGTTCCACAATACACACGAACTTCTTACAACAATCTGTGCAGAGTTTGATTGAAGAAGAGTACCTAACATTTAAAAAAGAAACCAAAGAAAGCAACCCAGACACGCTCCATAACATGGCTAGCCCTCAACCATAGTGAAAACTTACAGGGATGCTCACTATAGTTTAGTCAGCTGGTCCAGGGGATTTGTGCACAAACGCAAGCACAAAAACCCTTTGGACTTAACTTCACTTAAACATTATTATAAAAAAACAAGAGGAAAGCTACCTGGCATACTGGAAAAGAGACAACCCAAAACCAAAGAAAAATGGAATGCTATCTAACACTAAAAAGAGAATATACATTTGTAAACTCACAATCCAAAAGTTAGGTTGTGGTCGTGGACAGCATTGACGTTTAGGAAGTTGTTTGACAGGTACATGGGTGTCTTTTCTCTTTTTGGTGTACGAGTGTTTTTGATTGAATACAACACACATAACTAGGTTACATAAGTATTTTTTTGTTTACCAGGAACGGTGCACATTAATCAACATTTTCACATCCATGTAAATGAGCCAGTTGGCCCTAATTAGCAATGTTGATGTTTTTTTTTCTTTCCCCCAGGCGAGCCAGCCATGGAAATGCTTGAGAGTGATCCTGACTGGGCACCTTCATTACACCTGGGGCACACACGCGTGGAGACACCATCGTTTGGACAGCTTGACGGGATGAATGAGAGAGAGCAAGCTGCTGTGCTGACCAACACGAAGATGGATGGGTGTGAAGAGGAGGAGGGTTGGAGGTCCTGGAGCCCCAGTCTGCTCCAGGAGGAACCAGAGCATCCGCCGCCACACATTAAAGAGGAACATGAGGAGATACTTCTAAGGCCAGAGGAGCCAGATGGCTCGACGTTGACATCACCAGCAGTGAAAGAAGAAGAGGATGATGATGATGATGATGAAGACACCCTGTCATACTGTTCTGGAATTGAAGTTGAACTTGAGTCAGACTCTGAAGTCACTGAAGACAGTGATGAGTGGGAGGAGACCAGTGGAGGTCAGTCAGCTTTGAACAGACGGAAGTCACACAACCCATTCTGGGCGGGGAAAACCCTTTTTGGTGTTTTAAGCATTATGTTATACTTTAGCTATTGAAAAATGGCAGATCTACAAGCTCGTAGTGCGGCCAATTGCATATAATCTTTGGGGTCCTTGACATGAAATATTGAGAACCACTGCTATAGAAACATGACGTTTTTCATGATTCAGAAGACATTTTGTATATCCTGTGTGTACCCAGGTGATGAAAGCAGCAGTGATGATGCACCTGCCAGCACCGGTGCCACTGGTGCACGGAGCCCATCGGCTGCGGCCGCCGCCGTGAGGAGAAGAGCGCCACGGGTGGCGTGGGAGACGGTGCAACAACAACACAACTCTGCAAGAGACATTCCAACGTGGCACGGTGCTCCTCCCTCCGCTAACGCCAGAGTCAGAGAGCCCATCGAGTACTTCCGGGACTTCTTTGACGCCGACCTTTTGGACGGTATTGTAGAACAAAGTAATCTATATTGCAAGCAAACCACCAGTCCGAATAAGGCCCTCCGATTGGACCGAAATGAATTGGAGCAGTTTGTGGGCACTTTGGTGTACATGAGTATTATACGCGTGCCGCGGTCGAGAATGTACTGGTCCAATGAATGTCGAATAGCACAGGTGGCCGACGTGATGTCCCGAGACAGATGGGTGGAAATTAAAAGGTTCATCCATTTCAATGACAACGGCAACATGGCCGCCAACAATGACGATAAGCTCTTCAAAATAAGGCCAATTGTTGATTCGCTCCTCCGAAAATGTCAGGGTCTCCCTCTGGATCAAATGTTGTCCGTCGATGAGCAAATGGTCCCTTTGAATTTGAAAGGGCCTAAGCGACATGTCCCCAAGAAGCCACACACACGGGGACACTGCAACGTCTTTGTGCTTCGTGATACAAAAGGTCTGGTCTATTCCTTCGACGTACACACGGGCAAAACTAATCCTGCACCCGGAGAACCCGACGATGACATCGGTGCGAATGGAAATATTGTCCTACAGCTTGCACAAATCATTCCTCGTGGTGTCAACCACCTATTGTATTTTGACAAGTGGTTTTCCTCCCTTGGTTTGTTTGTTGCTCTTGCGAACAAGGGGATACCAGCCATTGGTACTATGCAGGAAGATCGCCTGCAAGGGTGCAGTTTCAGCTCCGACGTGGATTTCAAAAAGAAGGGAAGAGTGACATTTGAAGAGAAAAAGGTTGTTGTCGATGGTGTAGAGATAAGGGCAACTAAATCATTGTTTGACAACCGAGCGGTGATCGTTGCCAGCACTTTTGCCAGTGCCCAGCCTGTTTGTACCATCAGAATAAGGGAGAGAAAGTCCAAACGTACGGTCGAAACAGAATGCACAAGCATCATCAGCCTGTACAACAAGTTCGTTGGCGGCGGCGACGATTCTCTCGACGCACCAATTGCAAAATATCGCATCCGGATAAGTTCAAAAAAGTACTATCAAAGGTTATTTTTTCATTTAGTCGATATGATGATTGCAAACGGCTTACTGTTGTATCGACGCGATTGTGAGTCGCTGGACGTTCCGAGAAAGAAGCGGAAGGATTTGCTCGATTTTAGGTCGTCGGTAGCGCAGGCACTCTGCATGCAAGGCAAGGATCTGTCCAGGAGGAAGAGGGGGCAGCCTTCCTCTTTTGTCGAGAGGGAATGTGAAAGGAAGAAACACAGGGGTCCAGTGAAGGCTATTCCAACACTGGAGGTCCGTACAGACGCTGTGGGTCACTGGCCAATGGTTGATGGTAGCAGGAAACGCTGCAAATACCCAACGTGTAAGGGCAAGTCTAATTTCAAATGTTCGAAGTGCAATCTTCACCTGTGCCTCAACAGTAAAATTAACTGCTTTCGAGATTTCCACAAGTGAAGCTGTTTTCAGGAAATCACTCAGGGGAAAGAGAGAGAGGTAATGATGTATAGTCTGTTTTCTTTTATATTTGATTTGTTTGAAATACTGTGAAAAGTGCAAATGTGAAAAGTGAAGCGATTGTACAGCAAAGTGACTGTGGTTCATCTCCATATAATCACAGAGGTGCGAACGTATGAGCTGGATTTGTAATACTACTACAACTAATAAAGTTGTTGTGTACTGTCTGTCATTCATAGTGTTACTGTATTGCTGACACATTTGACAATGTATTTTGCGTCGCGTCATTTGCGGGTAAAGCTTCTCCAGGCCAATACACATCACATATGTGTGATGTATGTTGGCATTTGCATAATGTATAATTTAACGTAATTTGCGGTTTGCTTTATTTGTGAGTAAAGCTTCGTCACGTCAGTCCACATAACCAATACGACAATATGACCAGTAGGTTATGTGGACTCTATTGTGATATTTTTATCGTTTCACGTTGTTTGTGAGTCACGTCATTTGGCAGAAGAATGAAATAACCCCTTTTGGTGTTTTTAAATCGTGAAAATCTAAAATCGTGAAAATGTGGTGCAAAACTTTGAATATAATCTTCCAGGGTGAACGTTTTTAACTCAAATCTTTGCTTCTGGGGGGGGGGGGGGGGGTCCCTGGAGCAACATCTTTTCAGATGGGGGTCGGCGACCAATTGCATATAATCTTTGGGGTCCTTGACATGAAAATGTTTCTGTTTTGAGCACCACTGACATAGAAACTTTTTCTGAAAACTGTCAGGATTTAGAAGACATTTGTAGAACCAAGTTCAGGTCTAAATGGGTTGAAGAACACGGACGGGGGATTTCAGCTCAAACACTTTCTCGTGTATTTGACAGTGTGGAAACATTTCATAATCGTAATCAGTTTTGGATTACTTTTGACACAGTAATGGTTTACAATATTACGTTTGTATACCCTCAGAGGTACAAAGGGATAGATTAAAGGATTTTTACTAGAGATGTAAGGGGTTGACACTATGTCCTTGAATAAAATGTTGGGGTATGTGGAGTTGGATTTGGAGTTGCCCAAAACGAGATATAATATATATATATATATATATATATATATATATATATATATCTATCGGGTACGAAAAAAGTGTATCTGGACATTCCTAATTCTCACTAGGTCAACGCCAAAACTATTTTCATTTGACAAAAACGGGACAAAATAACTGAATGACACAAATTGACGCGAGTGCAATGAAAACAGGGTTGTTAATTCAAAAACAGCATGTTTTATTTAAAATACCTGGAGCTGACCGTCTGCCCAAACACTTAGAAGACCAGAGAACCTCAACCAGATGTTAGAATCATTTTACAGCCCGTTAACAACACGTTAAAAGAGTTTACAACTCAAACAATTGGTTCCAAAAGTCTAATCTAAAGTTCCACACTGTTGATCCACAGTGCTGTTTTGTCAGGCACACATTTATATAAACACCTGAAACTTTAAATAACTGTATATTGATTATTATTAACAAGATTTATTAAATAATGTCAATGGATGACTGAAACAATTGGGGTACTGGGTATGTGAAGATTTGGGCAATATATATCTTGATATCTGAGTAGTATTATTGAGTATTATTGAAGCAGTTCAGAGATTTTAATAATTCTAATTCTAGTCCCTCTAAAACAAACGGTTTCCTCTGGTTTAAGTCTAAAACCACAAATTGTCTGCTTTTGTTTTTCCAAATGTGTGCTGAGACCAAATGAGAACACAAGTCTAATTTTGAGACTTATAACATGTGCACAAGAATACACAAACAAAACAAGTCAATGTCCTACCACATTTGTCCAGCAGGGGGAGTGGTTTTACCAGGCTACTGCCACATGTCCCTTTTACCATCACAGATCGCAATACAAAATAGGCTCAGCAGAACAGCAAAGCTGTCCAGTTTTCCATTTGATCATCACTTTACTCTGAAACTGTTTTGCTGCACTCAAACGAATAAAAACAGACCTTGCATCAGTTCAATAATCATTAGACAATTTGATAAGTGTTTGTCAGCCCTTTATATAAGTTATTGATACTTTTCCCGACAAAATCAGTTGTCTGTTCAAGTGACACTGCCATACTAGTACTACGCACCGACGCACAGAGTGTATATAGGCTTTAGACTGGGGCGGCGGTGGATCAGGGGTAGAGTGGCCGGATGGCAACGGCAAGGTTGCCAGTTCGAACCCGGGCTCCTCCAGAGTTTGTGTCGAAGGGTCCTTGAGCAAGAATGTAATGCACAATCTATGTAAAGCGCCTTGGATAAAGGTGCTATATAAATGCACTTTTCTTTCATTAACGTCCTATGGCAGGCAAAAATGTCAGACTTTTCTTATGCTTTAAGTAGCACGTGACATGTCAAACTAGGGGGTTTTCACGATGCCTGAATCCATTCCAAGCATTGGTTTTGCACAAAAAACCCTAACCCTAAAAACGGACATAGACGTTATGACAAATGTGACGAGGTCAGTACATTTTGGTCAAGTGGCTATGGCTGTTTTTAAGCCCAAGGAGTGTTTTGTGTGCAAAACTAATGTTTGGACTGGATTCAGAATCATGAAAACCCCAAAGTTTGACATGCTACATAAAGCAAAAGGAAAGTTTGACACGTTTGCCTGCCATAGGATGTTAATGGTAGGGTTACAAACTCATTCCAAAGACTAATATTGTACTTTTGACGCCAATACATTTCTAGGAAGGGACACAAAATTACAAAAATATATTACGAATTAACCATTATTACACATTTCAAAAATGTTAAGATTTTACATTTTTTTTATGTTTTGAATTTTGGGGGGACAGTTTCAAAATACAGCAATACATTGATATTACATTTATACTTTAATAATACTTAAAGCACTTTAACTCAAGTGCCAATTTGACCGAGCAGCTTTCACATCATTTGTAATTGGGTAATAATTGCCCGGGCAGTGTCTATACTCTGACTCAAGAACTGTGTCCGCCACTGGTTCTATATGCAGTGGCGTGCACAGACATTTAGAGGGGCAGGTGCTGAAGTGGGGGGGGGGAAAGGGCACCTTGTGCAGCCCCCGTGGAACCGGCCGGTTGCCTTAATAGTGTGAGATTCATAGATTTAGGGGCTTAAATAATATATTAGAAGCTTTTTTTTTCAAGAATTGATCAATGTCACCACCACATACTGTACACTGTAAAAAACATGTTTTTGCTGAAAGGGGCAGGGGGTGCTCTCGCACCACCTAGCGTATCCGACTGTGCACGCCACTTTATATGAGATGTTGGGTGTCAGGGGGGTCGTAGGTCACTCCTGGTTTGTCCTCTGGATGTGGGACATCTCCAGGACGGAGGAGGACGAGCTGGAAGGGGGTCGTAGGTCACTCCTGGTTTGTCCTCTGGATGTGGGACACCTCCAGGACGGGGAGGACGAGCTGGAAGGGGGTCGTAGGTCACTCCTGGTTTGTCCTCTGGATGTGGGACACCTCCAGGATGGGGCGGACGAGCTGGAAGGCGTCCTGGATGTAAGACGCACTGTTGGACGCCTGGCAAGAGGAAGAGCACCAACGGGTTTGTTCCACACACGTGATTGATTTAGGATTGATTGATTTTAATATATCACAGACACGAGAACGTCAACATACCCACCAAAGATATATATATATATATTTTTAATCAATGTGTTTCTATTGCCACTGTTCAGTTCCAGAATGTAGGAACTCTAGCCCATTCTGGACGGTCGGGAACCTCTTTTGGTGTTTTAATTTTATTGAAAAATAGCAAGCTCATACGAGCTTGTAGGTCTGCTATTTTTGAAAAGAAATGAAAATGTGGCGCAAATCTTTGAATATATATATTCTTTCCGAGCGAACGTTTTTAACTCAAATCTTTGCTTCTGGGGAGGGGTCCCTGAAACGACATTTTGAGATGGGGGTCCGCAGCCAAATACAGATAATTCTGTGGGTCCTTGACATGAAAAAGGTGACACAGAAACATGGGTTTTTCAGAAGAAAAAAACCCCAACATTTTTATTTAGAATGGGCCTCGGGTCTAACTGGGCTAGTGTGTGGTCAATGAGACAGAACTCACCTCGAGGAAGACTCCCGTTATCAGCGGGTTGAGAACGTCTCTCTTCTCGCTGGACTGTTAAACGCAACGAAATCATCTCGATTAGCGTTCCGTCTCACAGAGACAATGTATTACACAAAGAGCATCGATGATACATTTTTATCAGAAGACACAGGAACAGTTTTACCCCAATAGTTGTTAAACAAGAGGTGAACTTCTTGGACAGCAGAGAAATCTCTTTACACAGAACAATGGTGATTCTGGAAGGGAGGGGGAAAAAAAGAAATGTTCAACACATGAAGTTCAACTGCAATTTGCATAATAGTTGTTGCTAGTTCTCTATAATATAAAGAGACACTGAATGATAATTAGGAACCAAATGGACACTTATGGGTCTGCAACTCAAATGGACCTGTTTGTACACTGTGTTAAATTAACGTTGATTTTACAATATAAATTTGGGGTACCAGAGATAGAAATGCCATTCAATGGGGGTCCGTAGAATAATGCATGTCAAACTGGGGGGTCCTTGAAATTAACGGGTTGAGAATCACTGATAGAGCCGTAAAAATCTTCTCTTATGGGGTTCCCTGGCATAATCTTTTCAATTGGGGGTCCGTGGGGCTAAATAGTATCAATTCGGGGTCCTTGACATGAAAAGGTTGGGGAACCACTGTCCTAAACAATGTGGAATTATGTTTAGGTATTATGGTTCTAAGCCCGTGTTCTTGCTGTTCTACATACGAGGAATCGCAGATTGAGGCTTTACACTTTGATTTATATCTGGGACCATTACAGGGTTTATGAAGACGCTTCTGAATGTATATTCTATTGCTAGTTTCACCACTTCCAAAAATAGCCTTTAATCTTAACCCATTCTGGATGGGAACCCGTTTGTGTTTTTTACTAAGCATTATGTTATACTTTAGCTATTTTTGAAAAGAATCTAGTTGATTTAGTCAACAAAAATGTGTTTTGGCGGGCCTTGGTGCCATCGAAATGGCAGATTTTACACTTTCTGAAAATAGCCGATCTACAAGCTCGCGACGAGTTGTGAGGTTGTAGATCTGCTATTATCAGCATTCAAACAAAGTGTAAAATGACTTATACTGGATCTCTTGTCCACTAGTCCCTTCCTAACATTTTAGTTAAGAGTTTTTATTTGTAGACGAAATTGTCAATATATTTAGTCTCAGTTTTAGTCACCATAGCTTAGTTTCCATTTAGTTTGTCAGTGAAAAAAGGTCGACCTTGGCCTTGACCTGTTGCAGGTGAACTTACTGTGCGAGGGCCTTGACCTGTTGCAGCTGAACTTACTGTGCGAGGGCCTTGGCCTGTTGCAGCTGAACTTACTGTGTGAGGGCCTTGACCTGTTGCAGCTGAACTTACTGTGTGAGGGCCTTGACCTGTTGAAGCTGAACTTACTGTGTGAGGGCCTTGACCTGTTGAAACTGAACTTACTGTGTGAGGGCCTTGACCTGTTGAAACTGAACTTACTGTGTGAGGGCCTTGACCTGTTGAAACTGAACTTACTGTGTGAGGGCCTTGACCTGTTGAAGCTGAACTTACTGTGTGAGGGTCTTGACCTGTTGAAACTGAACTTACTGTGTGAGGGCCTTGACCTGTTGCAGCTGAACTTACTGTGCGAGGGCCTTGACCTGTTGCAGCTGAACTTACTGTGCGAGGGCCTTGGCCTGTTGCAGCTGAACTTACTGTGTGAGGGCCTTGACCTGTTGCAGCTGAACTTACTGTGTGAGGGCCTTGACCTGTTGCAGCTGAACTTACTGTGCGAGGGCCTTGACCTGTTGAAGCTGAACTTACTGTGTGAGGGCCTTGACCTGTTGAAGCTGAACTTACTGTGTGAGGGCCTTGACCTGTTGAAGGTGAACTTACTGTGTGAGGGCCTTGGCCTGTTGCAGCTGAACTTACTGTGCGAGGGCCTTGGCCTGTTGAAGGGCGCCACAGCGGAACGTGCTGTTGGACAGAATCCTCTCGGCCACCTTGTGGAACTGTTCTATGGAGCGAGCCGTCAGCTCAGCCAGGCTGCGGATGGCTGCCGCATGGACGTCCTGAGCACACACACACACACAAAAATGGTGCATTTATATAGTGCCTTTATCCAAGGCGCTTTACAGAGATTGTGCATTACATTCACCCATTCATCAGGAGCAATTAGGGGTTCAGTGTCTTGTTCAAGGACACTATCTCTGGGCAGCCACTCTGCCCCACACACACACACCAAAATATGTCGTATATAATAATATCGTATATTTTTTCTGTATAATATCATTCAGTTGGGCAGAAGAACCTCCTGTGTATCCAGTCAATTTGTAAATGAATGCCCTACTTTTCACAAAAAAAAAAAAAAAGCATCAAAAAGTAGCCGATCTACAAGCTCGCAACGAGGCTCAGAGTGAGGCTCGGAAGGACGTGTTTTTTTTAAATAACTTGTACATCCGGTATGAGGTTTCCACCCGACAGACGATCGCTGTTTTCAGAAGCAGTGTTGTTTTTGGCAGCAAAACTTCTATTTTTAGTTTACCATCATAGTCTTTGGAATGAAACTTTTAGTCACATTCCAGTAACCTGGAATGTTTTAGTGTTAGTCTAGTTTTAGTCGAGTAAATGTCCTGGGATTTTAGTCGACTAAATCTGCTATTTTCAGCATGCAACCAAGTGTAAAATGACTAATACTGGATGTCTTGTCCACTAGTCCCTAACTAACATTTTAGTCTAGTTTCTATCTGTTGACGAAATTGTCAATACATTTAGTCTTAGTTTTCATTTACTTTCCATGTAGTTTTCATCAGTGGAAAAAGGTAGTTGACGAACACTTTTCTTTAACACTGTTTCAGAAGAAGTTCACCTCTACGGAGAATGTCTTCCTCACTGCCTCTCCTCCGTTCGTGTCCTCTTCCTGGGACGGTTTGGACATTTCCTTGATCTGCTCACACGCGCTCTGACTCGCCTGGTAGAGAGGATGACATTTCATTTAAAACAATGCATAAATACCTTTTAGTCACCTGGAATGTTTTAAGTGTTAGTCTAGTTTTAGTCGACTGTCTAAACATAAGATTTTAGTCGACTAAATCTATTTAGTCGACATGTATTTTGGCGGGCCTTGACGCCGTCGTAACGGCTGATTTTACACTTGCTGAAAATAGCCGATCTACAAGCTCACAGCTTGTAGATCAGCTATTTTCAGCATGCAACCAAGTGTAAAATGACTTAATACTGGATCTCTTGTCCACTAGTCCCATCCTAACATTTTAGTTCTAGTTTTTATGTGTTGATGAAATTGTCAATATATTTAGTCTTAGTTTTAGTCATCATAGCTTAGTTTTAATTTAGTTTCCCTTTAGTTTTTGTCAGTGGAAGAAGTCGACGGACATTTTTCGTCCTAGTTTTAGTCGACGAAAACAACACTGGTGTGTGTGTGTGTGTGTGTGTAGCTGTACCTTTCCCAGTTTGTCTGCTGTGACAGATACGTGGAGGCCTTCCAAAGCCTCCGTGAGCTCCATCAAAAACTCTGTCCCATCGTCATCTGACATTGAAAACAAGCCAAACGGTTAATGAATGACCCAATGTGTGTTTCTCTGCTGTTGAAAGCCTGCTATAGTATCAACTCATCTTAATCCATTCTGGGCCCGGGGAACCCCTTTTGGTGTTTTAAGCATTACGTTATACTTTAGCTATTTGAAAAATAGCAGATCTGCAAGCTTGTAGATCTGCTATTTTAGAAAAATCTCTGTATAATTATTTCACAGCCAACGTTTTTAAGTCAAATCTTTGTTTCTGGGGGGGGATTTTGTAGAATCGGCATCAGGTCTAAAATGGGTTAAGGATATTTGCGACGTATGATGAACGTTCACCTTCCTCGTCGTCGAACTCCACCAGAGAGAAGGACTCCTTGATGTGGTTCAGCTCCTCTCTGAGCAGACACAGCTCCTCTCCCGATAGGCTGGTTAACACTGACTTCACCTAAACGCACGCACACACACGCATGCACGCACACACCTATATTTTTTAGATTCATTCTCAACCTGTGTGCCGGTGCCACAGTATGCAACGACCCAGCCAGCCAGCATGTTAATTCACATTAATTACAACAACAACATTAATAACCCGATACTGAGGCCAAGGCTCAATGTCACCCTCTGAGACCCTCGGATTACTGAACCGTCACAGATTTGAACTAATGCCACCTTAAATGCGTGAGGGCAGGAAGTGTGAAGTATGAAGTATGAAGAATAGAGGGTCGCAGTCCCGCCACCCTCCCGAGGACCAGAAGTGAATTCCCTGTTCGTTCATTTTCCTCATAGACTTTTCAAAAAGTATTTATATAAAAGACGTTCACGCCGCGGACAAAGCCAACTCGAGTTGTGACAAATCATGACACGCGCGGCTGTGTGATCAAATAATTTGTAAGAAGAAAAACATGACGGGATAGAACACTTTTTGCTTTGTTTTTCGTCTTACAAATGATTTGATCAGCGGAAAACATCGTGTCTATCGTCGTGATGTGTCACGACTTGAGTTGGCAATCGTCTTTAAATAAATACTTTTAGAAAAGTCTAGGAGGAAAATGAAGCTATTGGCTGTTTGTATTCTTTTTGGAAAAAAATATAAAAGGCTATATTATTTTACTTATATTTACCCTATAAACAATTTAGTATTATTTAGTATATGTAAGGTTTTGCCCCCTCAAAATGGTACCTCGTCAGAGAATCCCCACATATCCTACAACAACTTCTTAGAACAGACTTCACTGTAGTACCTGACTTAAGCCCGTTGCTCCTCTAGGGTGCATAGGCCGTTGACAAAATGAATGTCCTCCATTTCAGTGTAGTAGCTTTTCATAAATTATATTTGTACTTAGTTTATAGTTAGAGAGATTCAAAGTCCAGCCGTCTGCTGTCCAGCCTCTCCCACCCGTCACCGGGGAACGTTCTGGGAGGAAAACAGAAACGGTGGGGGGGGGGGGGGGGGGTTGTCTTGTTACCCTGTACCTTGGCCTCGCTCTCTCTGGACAGGATCTCCAGAGCCTCCAGGTGAGACAGACCCTGGAACTCGTCAAACAACATCCCATAATGAGCCGCTCTCTTCTTCTCCGGGTCGGAGCTCACCGCCTCCTCCACCGTCTGCTGCTCCTCGCGCTCCTTGGCCTCCCGCAGCACCTGACAACGCACGCCACGCACATACGCACAAAATGAGACTTTATCCTTTCTTTGAGGACAAACTGGATGGTATCTCTAAGCATGCATCTACTTAAAGGACGAGTTTATTTATTTTTCAACCGAGGTTCATGTTTTAGGTTGTTATTAGAGAAAGTAAAAGATGAGTGTTAATTATTTTTCATTTGCTGCTTTCTTTAGTTTTAGGGATTTTAGCCGTTTTTGACAGGGGGGCGGGGGCATTCGAACATGGGGCTAAATATGTATTTTTTTGCATTTATAACATTTTATAGCGATTTTTTTATTATTTACTATAGTCCTACTAGATCCCAAGAAATTACACCTGGCCATAAAAGATCACAGGATCTACTGAATGTGAAGGTGGCCTACTGGGGGGAAGCCACACTGTGTGTCATATAGGCTCAATATGTCAGTTTGACACATTCAGTAGAACCCGTGATCTTTTGTGGCCAGATGTAATTTCTTGGGGTCTAGTAGGACTATAGTAAATAATAAAAAAAGAAATCGCTATAAGATTTTGTAAAAAAAAAATATATTTATTTAGCCCCATGTTCGAATGCCCCGCTCCCCTGTCAAAAACAGCTAAAATCCCTAAAACTAAAGAAAGCAGCAAATGAAAAGAATAAATCATCTTTTACTTTCTCTAATAACAACCTAAAACATGAACCTTGGTTGAAAAAGATTAACAGCTAACCAGCTAATTAAAAAAATATATTAGCTGGAGAGAAAAAAAAAGGTTCACCTGTGACAGAGTGGAATTCCTGATCATGAGTCCTTTGGTCTTTTTAAATCCCGGATCTCCCTCCGCGATCACGTCCATGGTCTTCTTCCCGATGTACTCCAGGGCATCGAGACCTCCCGTGATCACCGTCTTACTCTGTGACAACAGAACTACAGCATTTAGAGTCCAGCCCAGAAGTTACCCCGGCCCATTCTGACCTGAGATCAGATTTCTAAAAATGTCTTCTACATCCTGACAGTTTTAATTCTGACCTGAGATCAGATTCTAAAAATGTCTTCTATCAGTCAGTCGCTCTTCGATTTTTCAAAAACAGCAGACCTACAAGCTCGTAGCGCGCCACCGAGTGGCGCGCTACGAGCTTGTAGATCTGCTATTTTTAAATAGCTAAAGCATAGCATAATGCTTAAAACACCAAAAAGGGTTCTCCCTCAAAATGGGTTAAAGGTAGGGTTATGTGATTTTCTTTGGTAAAAAATAAATAAGTGTTAAATAGCTCTACAGTATATTCTGATTGTACTCGTTGCTATATAGAATGTTTGTTCGGTAACAGGAGTCTCTCCACCTCTTTAACATGAAATGCATTTTCAGGTCGGGATACCAATTTTGATGTTTTATTACGTTTTGAAATGTTTCACTTGAATTGTGAACGATGGGAAGCTCACCGTGCTCTGAACAACACTGCCAAAAGACGACAGCATTCCCATGGCACTGCCCACCGCCGACGAACCGTCCGTCTCAATGTTGTCATCACCTGAAATCATGCACGTATGTACGCAAGCACGCGCACACACACACACACACACACGCACACACACGCACAAAAAACAACGTTTTATATGTACTCTTTCAATGACTTCTGTCTGTCTGTCTGACAACATTAATGACCCGATACTGATACCTGATACAAAGCTCACCCTATGAAACTCTACGACGCTGTCACTGAACCTGTCACAGATTTGAAATAATGTCACCTGAATGATTCGGGGCAGGAAGTGTAATAAAATATGAAGAATAGGACATCACTTTATCGCCTCGTTACCTTGACAGTCGACAGTCGTTGCCACCGACCACAGAGATAAAGTGAGGCTCATATTCCACGCGTCATATAGAATTAATTTGGAGTTTGGTTTGGTTTGCAGGATAAGATAATATAAACCTTTATTGATCTCTTGAGAAGTATAGATTCAGGTGTCGGACAGCTGAAGTGAGAGTGAAACACAAGAGAGGTATACAGGAAGGAGTACGAGTCGAAAGAACCAAGACCCCGAGTGACCGAGTGGGAGTGAGCGAGTGGCCGAGATTTGGGGGTATTGGAAATTTGGCTCATCATGGGACACGGGGAGAACATGTAAACTCCACACAGAAGGATTTACTTTGTCGACCTAGGGCGTAGACTGTGAGTCCGTGGAGGGGACGTTGAGACAGGACCTCAGTGTCTAAGCAGAGTAGAGGGTACCTGACTGTGACTGTGTCTCCTCCTGGACCTGGGAAGACACCTCTGTAGGACTGGGGATCCCCAACGACGTCTCTGCCTTCTCTATCACCTGGCTGAGACTTTGGCCTGGACAACACACACACACACACACACACACACACACACACACACACACACACACACACACACTCTTAACCCATTCTGGACGGGGAACCCCCTTTTGGTGTTTTAAGCATTACGTTATACTTTAGCTATTGAAAAATAGCCTTCTCTATCACCTGGCTGAGACTTTGGCCTGGACAAAACACACACGCACACTTAAAAATACTGTACATTCAAACAGAAAAGCTTTGCATTAAACAACGTTAAACTCACTCCCCCTCCCCCCCCCCCCCCCCCCCCCCCCTCCCAACATGCATGCGTAGACCCTCTATTCTGGGAGCCAACATTCGGTAGAAATCTACAGCACAGCACGAGTAAATAAATAGTATATAAGGTAGTATATATAAGTAGTTGAATCAGGGGGAAAGTTAACATTGATATGTCATGGTTGTAACTTGTAACAATTACATTGGTACTGTGCGTGCGTTTGTGCGAGACATACCCACAGTAGTCACTGTAGCTGTGGCTGTAGATAGGATGGACTTCCCCCAGCTACCCCAGTAGCCCCAGCCTCCACCGCCCTGGGCCACGGTGGACTGACTGGACTCCTGACGGAGAGAAAAAACACAGATGGAATGAAGAGAGAATGTCTTCAGTAGCTTCCACCACCACCACCACCATGTCCAGTAGCTTCCACCAGCTGTCCACGGAGAGGACTCAAGTCTGGCCTCAAGTCTGACCCCCGGTCTCATGCCGCTTCTCCGCTGAAAAGTCAGTTTTAAAATTCCAAGACTATCCCAATGTAAATGTTTCCATGTCTGCATAAACCCCTGAAAGGGGAAATCGTCACTCTCGTCGCAATCTGGGAGCCCACTTGGTTCTGGAAACGGGAATTTGGTTTTCACCTCCTTCCCTTTCTTAGTCGACGTCCTCCCGTGTGCTTCTGTGTCTATTCCTACTAACAACAACACTGCATGTTTATGGAGGTGGAGTGGTGCTTCATTGATTCCGCCGTTAGCAGAATCTGCATTTGAGAGATTACTTGCGCCATGACATCTTTCCCTATACTGCATGGAATCTCCAGAACACTCTGTTAACAAACCTTAGTTTAAAACTAGCCATTGTAAATGTGAAATCAATCAATATTGAGCAATTGCATGTCCCCGTTTCTCAACTAAATGTCTTTAGAATCTGTCTTTGTTGGTACTGTACGGCTGAAACAGAGATTGTTTCCAGACAACTCGCAATTGTTCTTCAGTGCTCTCCTTGGCAGAGTGTACGTGTGTGTCTGCAGTGGAAAAGTACAGTATACCTGGTACCAAAAGAGGGGCTTGAGTTGCGCTGAGTTGGCATAATTAGAAACATGGTATTTATAGACGGCCCTTACACTGCATTATGCTGATAGCTAATATCTCCTCTGGATACAAACCGTGCAAATGTCATGATGAGCCGCTCGGTGTTTAGCTAATGTTGCCGTCAGGCAGAAACCTTCTCCACATTTCCCATTTTTAAGCCATTTCGTAAATGAATGCCCTATTTCGTCGTACAGCGGTGTGTTACACTGCAAGTAACTTTCAATTCAATTGTATTATTAAAGTGTCAAATCACAAGTTGCCTCAACTTCAAGACGCTTCACATTTTAGGGCAGAGAACCCGTCCCCACCGTGAGCAAGCATCTTTTTTACGACAGTGGCAATGAAAAACTCCCCTTTAGCAAAAAGAAAAGTCAGGCAACGTACTGACATTCAGTACAGGTACACTACAAGTACAATACACCATATACAGTGTCAGAGAAAACATTATCATAATTCTTACCATGGCTGGTTTCTCCTCTTGTTTTGGAGCCTCTGGCGGTGTCTCCTGGACCGCTGCTGGACTGGGTTTGTTCTCGGCTCTCCTCCTGGCTTTCCTGGTGGGGGCAACATCTGTGGTGACGCCATCAGGTGGGCTCGGCGGTGGAGAGGGGCTGTCATCGGGCAGGGGCGGTGGAGAGGGGCTCTCGTTGGGTGGGGGCAGTGGAGAGGGGCTCTCGTCAGGTGGGGTAGGTGGAGGGGGGCTCTCGTCGGGTGGGGTCGGCGGAGAGGGGCTCTCGTCGGGTGGGGTCGGCGGAGAGGGGCTGTCATTGGGTGAGGTCGGCGGAGAGGGGCTGTCATTGGGTGGGGTCGGCAGGCTGTCTGGCAACTCTTCCACCTCTGAGCCCCCAGCCGACAAAGCGGACGCTTCAGTGTCCGACATCTGTATCAGCAGCACATACCTGGCAACAAACGGATAAGGTTCCTAGAATGGGCTTCACAGGGTCTCCACTCTCCAGCAAAATGTGGAAGAGTTTACTTTAAACGCTTAATTATTAAAGCCATATTAAATGTTTTGGTTATTCGAAAATAGCCAATATAGAAGCTGTAATATGGGGTCCACTGCAAAATACATATTCATTTGGGTGCCCTTGACATGAAAATGTTTGAAAACCACTGAAGTAAATGATTGGTAGCAAGATATCTCTATAGTCTCTGCACTCGCGAGCGAGTGAGTGTGTGCAAAGACAAGCTGAATCTCCCCGAGAGGATCAATAAAGGTTCAATATTATGTATTTATCATTTTAACTGTATGACACTGCGTGGCTAAAGGAGTATTGTCAGACAGACAGACAGACAGACAGACAGACTACTACTTCCTACTGGGAACATCAGTTGCCGAAGGCAGTACAGCAAAGAAAAGAAAGAAAACATGCCAGTTATAGCCTGTATTGCAGAGAAGAGGAGATCTATACCGCTGCGTAATGGCAGCAACGAATAGATAAATACATAGCATATTAGTATTCGAAAGTTACAGTCAGCAACTATAGTATAAAAGTAGTTCCATACCATATAGAGTCATAGACCAAGCCCACTATACCGAGTTCTTGACTTCTTCTTCAGTCTTATATACTGTATCAGGCTAATAAGATAAGGTCAGATAAGAGTGCTTTTAAAGTAAACCTTGGTGTAGTTTCAAAGTACAACAGCAGTAATAGCTTACCTCTTGTAGTATAAAACACCTTTACCATGTTGTAATTATAATTTTTATTGTGTATTGTGGAGCACCCCCAACCTAAGTTTTTCACAATGCTGTACTTGTACATCTGTGTGACAATATAAAACTCTTGAATCTTGAATCTAAAAAGTTAAAACGCTGTCATTGTTTGTCACCCTCTGCCACCCATTCAGAGTTCAGACACACAACGTTATGTCACTTCTTTAGCTGTCTGTTCCCCTGTCCAATGTTTATTATAAGAATTACATTTCCATCAGATGTATTTATATATACAAATGCAATCGATCGCCATTATTACAAACCTTTTAAATGACTCAAGTGTTGTTTATATTATGCGTTTGTCCTTTTGTCTTCGCGAGGATGGATGGATTAGCCACGTCACGTCACATTTGTTGTTGTGATTATCCAGAGTGAAGTGACGTCACACACCGTGGTGACAAACACGACATCCGGCCACGCTTTCCACAATAAAACCAGAATAAAACACAGGTTCTTTGGATTTAAAAATAAACTACCGGTATTTGAGAACACGCATCAAACTGCGAACATTTCTGTAAAACAAATACCTGTGTTTTAATGTGTTCTTAAAATAATAGATCCATCTAGAAAGCTAGAAAGATTATTTTTAATTATTTGTTTTTATTTTGAAACCAAATCGACTGGATACACGTTCGTGCTTTCCTCAAATAAATTCAATCTAAATATAATGCATTTTATTTTTGAACTTCACTTCTATATCACTTTTCACATTGAACACAAACTATATAGAAATGATAAACAATGAAAAATAACAGCCAACCAATCAGAAGAACGCGCGAGACGCCACGTCCGGCGTCTGCAGGGGGCGTATGGGATTTGTAGTCCTGGGGTTCGAAAACGGCACTGGCGCGGTTCTGCTTGGTCACGTGACAGGACAGAAGAAGAAAAACAAACATGGCCGCCCGAAAGTGAAGAAAAGTGTGCTACTGTGTTAGTGAGTACTGCTGAACACAACTTAACATTAACACATAATATTATTCAGCGGGATAAAGTTCACTCACATCTCTGTTTCAGACACACCTAAGAAGTATATCTGTCCCGTTACAGGAGGTCGTTTTGGAATAGTCAATTATCAAAGCAAAGTTGAATATTGGTAAAGATGCTAGTGTGTGTTATCAAACTGAATGTCACTTTTGAAACAAACCACAAACAAAGCAATTACTCTACGTCGCCGGTTCTCACAGCGGGGTCCTTGGGAGTGGATGGGGGTTCCTGGGGGGGTTGTGATGAATTGAACAAGGTGGACCCTCTTGTAAACAAGTGTAGTGCTTTATTGGGTCGTCCACTCACAGTTAACAGTTTTTTTTAATAATTGTGCTTAGTTGAAATATACTGTAATTCTGCAAACTGTTAATAAATCAATCAATCAAACCCTGCAAAATCAGTTTTGACCACTTTGACCATAGAAGCAGCAAATTGGAAGTTCTTAAAAAAAATGTTGAAAATGTGAAATACAAATCTTGTATGGTGTCCACGTTCAAATACAACATACATTGTGGGTGTCCTTGACAATGGAATTGGCACAGATGAGATGACTATTACTATACAAATAATACATGACTAATATTATGTATACAATTATATGGTGAGACAATTATACGTACGGTAAATAAGAAAGGAAACCCAAGCTGTTCAAATTAACCCGGACAGCTGGAGTGAGGACGAATGTAAAGAACTTTAAAAAGTCCTTTCCATTGTTATACATTGTTATAGCATGTTCTCACTTTACCCGTTGAACATGAAAAAGAGTGTTGTTTCTAAGACGATATATGCTGTTAATGTTTGACATTGAATGTGTCAGCTCAGTGCTCATATTGGAAGTTCTTTTAAATGTTGTTTTTAAGGCCAAACCTTTTCATGTCAAGGACCCCCAAATTGACACAAATTGGCCCTGCGGACCCCCATTTGAAAAGATATGCCCATGCCCCATAGGCATATCTCTAGCAGTTATTCTCAGCCCGTTTAATTTCAAGGACCCCCAGTTTGTCATGCATTAGTCTACGAACCCATTTGATGGCATTTCTATCTCTGGGACCTCCAATATATATATTGTAAAAATAGTAAAGTCAATGTTAATTTAACTCTGAGAGTGTACAAATGGAACGGGTCCATTTGGTTCCATTTGTACACTCAAGAGTTACAGACCCATAAGGGTCCATTTGGTTTCCAAACTATCCTTTAGCTGGGGACCCCCTGGAACTCCCTCAAGGACCCCTGGGGGTCCCCGGACCCCACTCTGAGAACCACTGGTTTATGGCATTAATTTTACTGGCCCAAGTGGGCAAGTGGAACTGGGTGTGTTCGCTGGTCCAGGCCAGCAGGCCATTAATAATGTAGTCTGATTCCTGGAGTTCATTCATGACCAGCGGAGGTTCAGGAATGTTTTCTTTCTTTGTATCAGGTGTGAGAACTCAGGACACAGGTCAAAATGCCTCTGAGGAAACGCGCAAACAAGGATGCCGCCGGTGGTACTACGCAACCAACGGCAGGGGAGAGATCGGAGGAAATCAGCGATGACAGTGAGGTAAACAGTACTAACCTCGCGTCACCACCAGGCGTTCCACCTCGGAGGCAAGCCTGGTCTCGTGTTCATAAATCGCCGTGTGAACCGGTCTGGACTCTGGAGCGGATGGTAATCTAGGTCATGTTTGTAGTCTTGTTTTGTTGTAGTCATCAGGCAGGAAACCACAAGGCGGAATAAGAACTCCGCCATTCATAGTACTGATTCCGTCTTTTGGTTTCCTGCCAGATGACTACAAATCATTGACTACAAGTTACAACATGTCATGACGGAAGTTACCATCCGCTCCCGACCGGATCATAAACCCGGAATGGAATGCTGCCCAGGCTAGGTAAACAGTAAACACAAGGATTAAAGTTCTCAGTCGCCACGGCCGATTGCAGTCATATGGATTCCATAGAATTATTCAATGGAATCATGTCTTGCACCGAAAATATCCTATTATTTTGCTGTGTGTGTGTGTGTGTGTGTGTGTGTGTGTGTGTGTGTGTGTGTGTGTGTAGTCTGTTATTGATAAATCACCATACATGTTAGCAGCCACTCTTGTCCAGAGCGACTTAAAAGTGTGAGATCAGAATAAACGGTGTAAGCATGAAATCTAGGCAAAAAGAAAACTAACAAGAATAAACCTGTCATCCTCTCTGTTCTGTGTTCGCGCAGGTTGAGTTTTTGAGTTTGAGTCCAGCAACATCACAGTCGAGACGAAAGAGGAAGGCGAAAAGTAAAGTGGCACCAAAAGGTACATAACAGGACTCACAAGGACATTCAACATTATGTCAACATATATTTGTGTGTGCATACATTATATATATATTATATACAGTATATATAACATTTTTGCAGAAATGGGACTGAATTTTTCTTTTAGTTTGAACTGTGAGACAAACAGTAGACATGCTGAGAGACATGCTGGTGTACAGTAGGAAAGTAGGGCAGTAGAAGGGAGACATTGGGACATCTGAGAGAGACTGTATGAGAGAGATTAGATTAGATGTCTTTATTATCCACAAGGGAAAATTGTTTTGCTCAGGTCAATGCTTACATTCAGGACAATACAGGACAATACATAGATATACAAACACAATAAAACACCCAGCAAAGTTATAGTAAAATAATTCTACATTTTTTAAAGCTGTCACTGTGTAGCAGTGACAGTAGGACATCTGAGAGAGACTGTATGAGAGGTAACGGGTACCGTCGCCCATAATCCGTCTCACCCTCGTTTTTTTCGTTCCTTGTATTCAATATTTTGTTTTACTGAGAATAAGGTTAGAAATTATGTTTATGTTTAGGCCTAGTTTTAACTGGGGTTAAATTTAGGAATAGCGTTAGGTTTTGGCCCCGTTTTACTAAGGTTAAGGTTAAGATTAAAATTAGATTAACGGTTAGATTTAACCGTTTAAGCATCATTTACTTGAGTTACTTTAGGAATACCAGGCTGAGCAGTTCCGCCGGGCTGTACGCCCAGAGCGAGTTGGTAAAAGGGCGACTTAATCGGTATTCGTTTGAGAGACGGACGGTAGGAAAGCTGAGAGGGAGACAGTGTAGGGAGAGTCCGAAAAAATAAAAGCAGAAATGTGTTGAAGAGCTGCCCCAGTCTGTGACTGTTTGGTCCTATCTAATTCAGTGGACAGAACACAGCTTTTAGGGTCTCGTGAGAATTGACCGCAGTGCAGACTCTCACACAGAATGAAATTGTAGACACGTGGAGGAGTTGTGAGGATCTGTTGTGTCTTCAGAGCTGACGGAGGAGGAGATGTTTGACCTGGCGGTGCGTCTGAGCGAACAGGAAGCCAGCGATGCCGCGCGGCGACGGCAGCAGGAGGAAGACGAGGCCCTGCAGAGAGCCATCGAGGAGAGCGTGAGTGTGTCGGGGAAGCGTTTGTTAAATTATCACACTGGCAGAGCTGTTGTGGACTTCATTGTCTGCTATGCAAATATAATACTGACGGTTCTCCAGCTTTAATTTCAAGGGCCATCATACATCTGCGGTTCATTTCATTCCAGAGTTCAGGTCAATTTAGAACTGGAATATTTCCGGTGTCCCTGAAGAGGGAACCAGACTTGAACAATAGACACAAAAATATATAGGTTCATTTTTGCTTCTTTAATTGCTCGCCGCCGTATTCTGTTGCTATGGAAAAACCATCTCCTCTCCCTCAAACACATCCTGGTTACGGGACCTAATGTCATTTCTGTAAATAGAAGAGATTACATTTGCTGTCCGGCTCGGTTGAAAACTTTTATAAACATTGGCAGCCTCTCATCTCTCCAAGCTATCTCATTGGATTCGATAAGTGTATAAGTCACCCGAGGGTGCAGATCATTGTCACAATTCACAAGGAGCATATGCCATCTGAGTCAACATGCTGTTTTCACCCTGTCTTTCCCTCTCTCTTCTTCTTTTTTTCCCTTTTCTTTTTAATTCTTCTTCTCTTTTTCCTTTGCGTTACACAAATTGTGGGATAAAAAAATAGAACGAAATAAAATAAGGGTTCCACATTCTCTTGACTACCGTACACATTTCTTGGTTATTGAGGTTAGTGGCATGACTACATGACTGCCTGCCTAAATAATATGTCCCAAACCGCCCCCTAAGGTCTTCCACTGCTGGCCTGCTCGCTTTGCCAAAAAAAATGGCAACTAAAAAATACGGGGAAGCAGCTTTTTGCTTCTACGGGCCGTCGGCATGGAACAAGCTCCCACTGTAGACATTTTTAAAGCTCAGCTCAAGACCCACTTCTACAACATTGCTTTTAATTGATCTTTTATTTTTTATTTTTGTTATTCATGTCCTCACTGTATTGCATTACTGCTTGTTTTTAATGTTGTTGCCTTGCTTTTCTTTTATTCTCCATTTTTCTGTAAAGCACTTTGAGCTGCATTTCATGTCATGAAAGGTGCTATACAAATAAAGTTTTATTATTATTATTATTATTATTAATGGGGCATGACGTGATTGTGATTTGGAGAGTCACAATTCAATATTAATACGATATCAATACAAAGGAATTTGAGGGGAGGTATGGTTCTACTTCCAATACATTAGCAGTTCTGCTCTGCAGTGTCCTCAGAGCACAGTGCAGTTAAAATATGAGCCACTAGATGGCAGAAGAATACTTTACATCAAACAGTTTGAAATTCCTCACCTGCATTGGCAATGCATGACTGTATCTTGTAGATAGGCTATTTTAGCTGTATCTTTTTGTTTCTTTTTGAGCCCCTCCTATATATACACACAGGTTTAATGTTTGTTTTTTAGTTCAATGTTTGTTAAAAACGCCATTGACAATGAAGGGAACATTTATGTCATCTTGTCCCTGACAACTACAAGCTCATAGCGCGTACAAGCTTGTAGATCTGCTATTTTTGAAAAATCGTGAAAATGTAGTGCAAATCTTTGAATATATATTCTTTCGGTGCCAACGTTTTTAACTCAAATCTTTGCTTCTGGAGGGTCCCTTACCTGGAACAACATATTTTCAGATGGCTGTCGGCAGCCAATTACATATAATCTTGGGGGGTCCTTGACAGAACGACTGACATAAACATGGGCTTTTCAGAAAACTGTCAGGATTTAGAAGGCATTTGTAGAATCGTCCTCATGGTCTAAATGGGTTAATTGCAATTATACAGTATACGACAATGAATCACGACATGCCCTATATAATCCTCTGTTTCCCACTTCCAGATGAGCCAGACACAGCCCCTCCCTCCCTCCCGTAGCCCCTCGCCGCCGCTGGACCGCGTCCTGCGCAGACGGAGGCTGGAGTTCTGCTCGGACGACCCGGGACCCTCTGCCAGGCCAGAGGTGACCTCACAGAGGAGCTGCTCGGACGACCCGGGACCCTCTGCCAGGCTAGAGGTGACCTCACAGAGGAGCTGCCGGGCAGACACACACCCGGAACTACTAGGTAACCTATGTGACGGTAACACATTCAGACCGCATAGGACGTGTACAAAAACGTCATATCTAATCCAACCGTTGGTTCCAGTCATAGCACTTTTTTTTATTGATATACAGTATATATATATATATGTTTTTTTTTATAAAACGCGCTGCCGTTCACTTCCTTGTTTACGGCAAGGACTGTCTAAAGAGGACGAGAAGCGAAGACCGTACAGGCGACTCCATGGTGCTCCATGGAAGGAAAGAAACATGCGCAGTTGAGACCAGGAAGTTGTACACGCACAAATTTTGGCATGTGCAACTTCCTGGTCTCAACTGCGCATGTTTCTTTCCTTCCATGGAGCAACATTCTTCTGCGCTTCTCGTCCTCTTTAATAGTCCTTGGTTTTACGGCTCAGAAAGAACGCCTCGTATCTCCTAATCTAGAGAGCTCTCCATGGTTTTGACCAAAAGGGCATTCTTCTGTCTTCATTTCTGACTTCAACAAGCCTCTCGTTTGGAATGTTAACGCTTCTAGAGATACTTTAGCCGCTAAAGTCGTTCCATGTTCACGCTAAGTTAGCGTGACCATCGCGAGGTAAAAAGGTAACGTTATGCCATATATGGCTTTTCAGAGTAAAATCTCCCATATCTTCTGGCACTCTCAGCGCCTTTATTTTGAAGAAAATCCCGGCACTAATCTAATCACTTCTGCCCTATGATGGATTCATAAGTATATTTATTATTATGTCCATTGTCCATGTGATGGCTGTTTATTTCAGCTCTACTTCACAAGTCTATGTATTATCATGTCCATTGTCCATGTGATAGCTGTTTATTTCAGCTCTACTTCGGGTTTGTCATCCTAAGTTCTACAAATGTCTTCTAAATCATGACAGTTTTCAGAAAAACCTATGTTTCTATGTCAGTGGTTCTCAAACTATTTCATGTCAAGGAGCCCCAGAATTATATGTAATTGACCACCGACCCCCATCTGAAAATATGTTGTTCCAGGGAAAGAATATATATTCGAACATTGGTGCCACATTTTCACAATCTTTCAAAAAGATATCAACAAGCTTGTAGCTCTGCTATTTTTCAATAGCTAAACTATAACATAATGCTTAAAACACCAAACAAGTTTCCCGAACTTCCCGTCCAGAATGGGTTAAAAGGTTTTCATTTTGACGAGAGAGTCTCACTTGACTCGACGCTTCCTTGTTTGTTTTGTCCTCCTCGAAGACTGGAAGGGACCGGGGGGGAACACCAACAACAACAACAGGACGAAGAGGAAGAGGAACGATGAAGTCTCCAGCCCCCTGCCAGAGATGCCAGACCTGTCTCAGACACAGAAGATCTTCACGCAGAGTTCTCCTTTTCCCTCCTCCTCCTTCTCGCAGCCCTCTGAGCCCCTCTCCACACAGGTCTGTTGGACCTTTTCATTTTGAGGCATCATGTTATACTTTAGCTGTTGAAAAATAGCAGATCTACAAGCTCGTAGCGCGGCACCGAGTATATCTTTTGAATAATGTATATTCTTTCAGAGCGAAACATTTTTAAGTCAAATCTTTGCTTCTGGGGCGTCCCTGGAACGGGTACAGGCTTTAGTTCCGACATACTATTGATCCGAAACCTCAATCCCTAACCTAACCATAACCGCAAGCACGGGAGCAGCGCGTGTCGGACGATAAATCCATCGTTTACGTTTCCTGATTAATCGAGAAGCGTGTTTCTATATTATACTTTTGATGTTTAGTGCGTCGCCGATTCGATTGACCACGAATTTCAACACACTTTTGAAATAGCCAATAAATACGGTAGACTTCTAAACTCACGTAAACACCTGATTTCTAAAAGTCATATATACCCACATTGTGATCAGCTTTGAAATGTTTTGAAAATGTTTGTCTACTATGTTATTAACTTAACTTAAATTATCTCCCCCCCCCCCCCCCCCCCCCCCAAAAAAATGTAATGGATGAAATAGATTAGTCTGATTATCTATATTGCATCCCTAAAGCGACGTTCACGAATATGTTGAAACCAATGATGGTAATTGCACGGAAAGTTGACATTCCACTCTATATACGTATCGCCTCTCTCCGAACCCTGGGCAATTGCATCGCTACAAGTTGTGATCTTGTAGATTTTGGCTATTTTGTCTATGTTCAAAATACTTTGAAAATGTCTGAAAGTCTGATATAGGCCAGGGCTTGACCACACATGGGATAGTTTCATATGACGATATCAATATAATATCGATATACTGTATGTATTGCCTCAGCTGTTATTTGCATACACGTACTGTATGTCCTAATCAGATGTTTTCACGTAAACCTTCACTTCTTATACATGGACCGATCCCAGGACTTCGACTGCACCCAGCATGAGTCTTCCCAGCTGCCTCCTCCTCCTCCGGTGTCCCTCAGAGATTCTTCCGTCTCCATCCCCATGATGAGCCGAGCGTTTCTGGCAACCTGCCAGTCGGGATCCGTCTCGTGCTCCCGGGAGAACTTCATGTCGTCTCTGCCTTCTCGGCCGAAGACTCCCACGTGTACCAGAAAAGGTCTTTCCCCGACCGCGGACTCAGCGTTGCCCCAGAGCCCCACGTTCCCCAAAAGTCCCGTCTTCTCTGGCGGACAGAGGGAGCAGGACTCGAGGTCTTCAACAACAACAACAAGCCCAGTCTTTGGTAGGACTAGCCAAAACCTCGGGCCCCCGCCGACCCCGAAGTTCTCGGACGGTCCAGCTCTGTCCAAGAATGTTGTCCCCGCCGAGACCAGTCCGAGTCCGACGTTCCTCAGCAGTCAAGGACTCTCCAAGAACCCTTGTTTGTCAGAGAGCCGTTTGTTTGATAAAAGTGATATATTCTCCGTGGCCGACGACGTGGACCACGTAGACACACAGCCACAGAGCCAGGACTATTCCACCACCAGTCCGGTGTTTGGCACGGTCAGCCAAAACAACAAGAAACCCTCGTTAGTCTGCAAGCCGAACAGGTCTCCGTCCAACGCGGCGAGTCCGACATTCCCCGGAAGCGCCGATAATGTGACAGAGGGTGGCAGACCGCTTCCCAAAAGTCTGTTGTTGTCAGAGTCCGACCCGGAAGACGACGTTCTGATAGAGCAGGGTCACACGGCGACAAGCCCGGTGTTTGGCAGGCCGAGCCAAAATCAGAGACCCTCGTTGGCCTGTAAGCCAAACCTCTCCGGGAGTCCGACCTTCCCCAAAGACCCGGCGGTCTCCAAGACGTACCCCAATATACCCAATACCCCGACATTCTCCAGAAGTCCCAGGACTCCTGTTTTCTCAGAGACCAACTCGGAGGAAGATGAAGTGAAGGTTCAGGGTGTTAATACAACAAGTCCGGTATTTGGCCGGACGGGCCAAGGCCATAGACCTTCGTTGGCCTGTAAACCAAACATCACTCTCAGCAGGAGCCCGACCGCCCCCAGAAGTCAAACGGACTCTGAAAGTGTCATTTCGTCCAAGAGCCTGACTTTCCCCAAAAGTCCATTATTCTCCGACACAGAGAAAGAGGAAGACTCCGACTGGACCAGTTGGAAGGTAAAGATTAAATTGCACCCAAATGCAGCACATTATTTTCCTTTTTGTATTTTCTTTCCCCTATTTTGTCATCTGTTGTGATGTAAATTTGGTCAACCTTCACTGATCAAAGACATGCAGGCCATGTCGTTAGAATTGAGACACCTTCTTTATTCAAAGGACCATGAAAGTCCTTGAAAAGCTTCAAGGTTTCGGGTCCTTACAGTACAGTGAGAAATCTGAAAAGGAGCTTAACACAATCTAATATCAAATATTAAATGTAGGGTAAGTGATATGATTAGGTTAAAACAACGTTCAGTATTAACAGGAGTCTTCCTGTCTGTCCAGCTCTTGGAGAATCAGAAAAGGAGACAAAATGGCAGCAAACCAGGAGAGAGTGCCCATTTATCAACTTCATTTTTCATGGCGTTCCACTTCCAATTATATCCTGACCTGAAAATGCATTTTCTAAAGAGCTGGAGAGACATGGCGGTGCCTCCTGTTACTGAACACTATAGCAATGAATACTATTAGTTATTTAACTTATTTTAACAATCACTTATTGAAGTTAAATGGTATATTTGTAATCTAATGTTGTGCTCCTGTTCTTCCGTTGCAACGTGCGTCCTGCTGTCTGTCCCCCCAGTCAAAGATCTCCCTCAGCCCTGTCTTCCCAGCGGAGAGAGCCCTTCTCCGGCCAAGCATCCACACTTTCTCCCCCAACTACAAGTTGGGCCCCAGGCACCGGTAAGGACACACAACCATCACCAGTGTCACTGGTGGTGGCAAACGGCTGGGTGATGTGAAGAAAAAAAAAGTCGTCTTAGTTTTAAAGGACCACTTCACCACTTTTCAACCTATCTTCATATAGTAGGTCCTCACAAATAATCATGAAAAGAATGGCACAATTGTTGTGAACTGTGTGCAGTTCAGAAACCGTCTTCCAGT
Source organism: Protomyctophum bolini (assembly GCF_963924005.1). NCBI lineage: Eukaryota > Metazoa > Chordata > Actinopteri > Myctophiformes > Myctophidae > Protomyctophum > Protomyctophum bolini. The sequence goes on along the minus strand of NC_137874.1, from coordinate 8,208,604 downwards.
GACATCATCGATGGGGAATACAAGCTAACAGAAACTGCAGGCTTACTAGTCCTGAAAAGTTGCAACACGAAAATGGAAGCCATCGTTCTCACGACAATGAAAATGTAAACATTTTTGTTTAAAAACAAATCTGCCTAATGATGATGTCACTGGAAGACGGTTTCTAAACTGCCCACAGCCCTCCTATGAGACACAGACTGAGTAGAAAAAGTAGAAAAAAACCGTGCCATTTTATCATGATTATTAGTGAGGACCTATACGTTGAAAAGTGGTGAAGTGGTCCTTTAAGTCGACCAAATCAACACTGCGACTTGTCCCCACTCTCTCAGCGGTACCAGGAGAGACGTGGAGGGTGGTGGCGCTTGCCCCGGACCTTCGGCTCCCTGTGCCTCCACCCGCCGCCTCCACCAGCCGCCAGGGAGAGGCGATAAGCACCACCACCAGGGACAGAACAGCAACGAGCCCAGGCCCGGTCCAAGCCAGGGCCTCGCCAGGAGGCTGCCTGCCCACACGCTGGAGGCCGGAGGAGGGGTGATGGTGTGCTACTGCTGGGGGATTCCTTTCTGCCCGCGGGGCCGCGACCCAGACACCTACACAGAGGTATGGAATGGATGGATCATTCTGTTTGCGTTCATTCTGTTATTCATGTGACAGAGTGCATTTCTAGTTACTTGCGCAAGCAGAGCGCGCAAGTAAAGTTGTTTGTCCGGTGCTTTTTTTTTTTTTAAACGAGAAATGTCAACCATCTGAAAAGTATATTAATGTATGCAGTTAATACATGGTCTGGGCTACTTTTGAACAAATCATTTCATCAATGGGGCGTGGCATGGAGGTGATCAGCCTGTGGCACTGTTGAGGTGTTATGGAAGCCGTAATCTTTTTTTTTTATTGTTCAGTCTTATGTCTCACACCTTCCTCTTGACAATACAACCTAGTATAGATTCTGTGTGGGGTTCAGGTCAGGCCAGTTAAGCACAGTACCATAATACCATGGTCAGTACACCAGTTACTAGTAGTTTTGGCTCTGTGGGCAGGTGCCAAATCGAGCTGGAAAGGAAAATTAGCATCTCCATGAAGCTTGATGTTACATCATCATCATCATACTGTACTAACTGTACTTTTTTAAGGGGTGCTATCCCCTCAAATTGTTCAATCGATGTTTGATAGAGACAAGACAACGCTGAGGAGCCGAAACGCATACGTTGTGCTGTCTTGTGTGAACATCTGGAGGAATAAAGAGATGGTGTGTGTGTGTGTGTGTGTGTGTTATCAGGTGATTGTGGAACAGCTGGAGTTCTATGAGAAGAGTCTGAAACGAGCTCAGAGAGGTTTGCTGAGAAAGATGGAGTGGAGTGATCCCATTCTGCCACAGCCAGAGGTATACTTTCATCGGTTTAGCAGCCATTCTTCATTAAAATCCTTATTTGGAAAAGCACAGAGTGTCTCCAAATACAGAAGCAAAAAACTGTGTTTGCTTTTTACTTTGTATTATTATTTCAATGTTATGTTGTGCGTTCAATGTTATGTTAATGATTAGGAATGGATTAATACAACCTAACACGCTATGAACTGTTTTATCTGTAGAAAGCTCCTAGTCCAGACGAGTCGTCTGCTGAGTCTACAATCAGACGTCCCACTCGAAGGTGAAACACACTGTTCCGACAAGTTCCATCAGGCTGGCCAGGGGGAGGTAGTTTATAAACTCTAAAACATGCAGTAATCCTGGTCTCTAAACTTTAGAGACCAGGATTACTGCATGTTTTTTTGTGAGGGTACATACCCTAGGCGGGGACACGGGGAGAACATGCAAACTCCACACGGAAAGGCCCTTTCCTCAAACCCCGCGTCGGGTATGGGCACTGCTGGGGACACCCCCCACAGCGTCCCCAGCAGGAATCTAACCCAGGACCTTCTAGCTGTGAGGCGGCAGCACTACCGACTGTGCCCACCGTGCCCATATACAATTAATTTAAGCAGAACGTTTTGGGGAAGGTGGTGCAGGGGGTAAAGTGCCTGCCCACCACTGTCTAGGCTAGGGAGACTAGGGTTTTGAATCAAACCAACATTGAAATAAACCAACATAACGTTTTTTTGCAGACGTGGCCTCCGATTACGACCCAAAAGAAGAGCAAAAAGCACGTCGGCATCTTCACCAGAGAAAGAAGACGAGGAGGAGGAGGAGGAGGAGGAGGAGAAGAAGGAGAAGAACATTGACAAACAGGACAACAACAAAGAGGACCATGACTTTAAACTCACCATGGTGACATCAGATGAGGTGTTACATGACTTTAAACTCACCATGGTGACATCAGATGAGGTGTTACATGATTTTAAACTCACCATGGTGACATCAGATGAGGTGTTACATGACTTTAAACTCACCATGGTGACAACAGATGAGGTGTTACATGACTTTAAACTCACCATGGTGACATCAGATGAGGTGTTACATGATTTTAAACTCACCATGGTGACATCAGATGAGGTGTTACATGACTTTAAACTCACCATGGTGACATCAGATGAGGTGTTACATGATTCTAAACTCACCATGGTGACAACAGATGAGGTGTTACATGACTTTAAACTCACCATGGTGACATCAGATGAGGTGTTACATGATTTTAAACTCACCATGGTGACAACAGATGAGGTGTTACATGATTCTAAACTCACCATGGTGACAACAGATGAGGTGTTGCATGATTTTAAACTCACCATGGTGACAACAGATGAGGTGTTACATGATTCTAAACTCACCATGGTGACAACAGATGAGGTGTTACATGATTCTAAACTCACCATGGTGACAACAGATGAGGTGTTACATGATTCTAAACTCACCATGGTGACAACAGACGAGGTGTTACATGATTTTAAACTCACCATGGTGACAACAGATGAGGTGTTAAATGATTTTAAACTCACCATGGTGACAACAGATGAGGTGTTACATGACTTTAAACTCACCATGGTGACAACAGATGAGGTGTTACATGATTTTAAACTCACCATGGTGACAACAGATGAGGTGTTACATGATTTTAAACTCACCATGGTGACAACGGATGAGGTGTTAAATGATTTTAAACTCACCATGGTGACAACAGATGAGGTGTTACATGATTTTAAACTCACCATGGTGACAACAGATGAGGTGTTACATGATTTTAAACTCACCATGGTGACAACAGATGAGGTGTTACATGACTTTAAACTCACCATGGTGACAACAGATGAGGTGTTACATGATTTTAAACTCACCATGGTGACAACAAAGGTGTTAAATGATTTTAAATCAACGGGAACAAGCCGTAGGCTTTCTTGGGTTTAAATCCTCTTAGCAGACCTACTATTGAACTGTACTTCCCCGTGCATGCTTTTTTTTCCTCCTGCAAACGGATAATAACGTAATCAATCAATCCATCAAACAGGAAGACGACAACGGCGATGACAAGAGCAAAGATGGACAAGACGACAACAAAGAGGACCAGGAGGACAATAAACACAACGAGCAGGTAGGGCTGTCGCTCACCATTACAAAATGTAAGTTTGACGACTGACGACTTTTTCAGAAAACTGTCAGGATGTAGGAGACATTTTTAGAATCTGATCTCAGGTCAAAATGGGTTTTAATAATTGTAATATAATAATAATTGAAGGTTGAACGGGAGCAGGGAGCCACGGCAGCAGATGAAGATGACACTGACTGTGAAGAAGTGTGTCCAGGTAAGGACATGGAATAGATGACACCAGTGTTGTTTTTGGCAGCAGATTTTCGTTTTTGTCATAGTTTTCACTTAGTTTCAGTCACATTTGAGTCACCCGGGAATGTTTTAGTGTTAGTCTAGTTTTAGTCGACTAAATATCATACGATTTTAGTCGACTAAATCTACAGTTGATTGAGTCGACTAAAATGTGTTTTGGCGGGCCTTGATGCCACTAGTCCCTTCCTAACATTTTAGTCTAGTTTCTATTTGTTGACGAAATTGTCAATATGTTTTGTCTTAGCTTTAGTCATCGTAGCTTAGTTTTCATTTAGTTTTCATCAGTAGAAAAAGGTAGTCGACGAAGTGTGTCCAAGTAAACACATGATGGAAGTCTACCATGGAATAGTAGACTCCCAGTCAAGGGAAAGCCCCACATTGTGTACTTTAAAAAAAACTTCAAACATGGTGACCGATTTGTTTATCTTACTATTATTCTATTGTTTTGGTATTAGACTTTCGTATGTTTGTGGGGTTTTAGTTGGGTTTAAAGGAGAATTCCGGACTAGACGCTCTCTTACCTTAATATATATATATCCTAGAAGGAGTGCTACAGGTGAAACATTTCATAACCATCCCGAGTACACCTCAGCTCAGAGCATGTGCACTGGGTCTTACGCTACTTTACGCCTTTTCACGGCAGCCCATTTGGGACAAAGTAGTCTGATTAACCACAGAATTCACCTATTTTAGACTAAGAATAGTGAAAATACAGTAGCTGTTCTACAATCTGTTTCAGAGACACAACTGGACCCTGATGACGAGACACAGGTGTTGATAATGCCCACCAGCCAGAAAGCAGAGGTGGGTGCGTGCGTGCGGCCGTGCGTGCATGCATGCGTGCGTGCGCGTGCGTATGCATGCATGCACTTGTATTGTTCTTTAACTTTTCTGTCATTATGTAAAACTACATGTTTTATTTTTGTATGTGCTAAAGTTCCCTTTCCAGTAGGTTTTGAGTGTGGGTCTTGCCTATACTTTAAAAAAACGTGTTACTATCTTTTGTATCTCGTCTTGTTCTTTTGATGTAATTATTTATGTATTAAACATTGTGTAAGTTGTATGTTGCTAGCACAGTCTTGTTATAGGTCCCAACATCATGAACTGAATCGCTGACTTGACCCTTTCGTCACAGCCTCGGAGTCCTTCCCAGTCCCGGTCAGAGAGCCAGACTGTCCTCCCAGTGCGGCTCCAGTCCCCTGACCAGCGTCGGACACCAGGGGAGATGTCAGAGAGCCAGACTGTCCTCCCAGTGCGGCTCCAGTCCCCTGAACAGCGTCAGACACCAGGGGAGATGTCAGAGAGCCAGACTGTCCTCCCAGTGCGGCTCCAGTCCCCTGACCAGCGTCGGACACCAGGGGAGATGTCAGAGAGCCAGACTGTCCTCCCAGTGCGGCCCCAGTCCCCTGAACAGCGTCGGACACCAGGGGAGATGTCAGAGAGCCAGACTGTCCTCCCAGTGCGGCCCCAGTCCACTGACCAGCGTCGGACACCAGGGGAGATGTCAGAGAGCCAGACTGTCCTCCCAGTGCGGCCCCAGTCCACTGACCAGCGTCGGACACCAGAGGAGATGGACATCGACGGTACGTCTCATGCCTGGATGGCAACTACAGTATATTCACATGACAACAGGCTGAAGTAAACACGAATACATTTGCCACCATGACCAACTTGACCTGATATAATCACAAGAGACTGCAGGGATTAGAAGGAGAAACACCACTGTGTTTTTGCAAGTTTTTAAGCTCATTGGCTATAAATCACATGCTTTGTCGAATAGATGTAGATTACGTAACATGGCAACGCACGTATACTTCACTGCCGTCCCAACTTTTCCAAGCCTGGACTTCCGGGGGCTCAAGCAAATCATCCTACTCACACAACGGACTCTGATATCTCTAGAACTAGAGGTTCGCACACCTGTGTCTTCCCGTCCATCCGACGGATATGTCCATAGGGGTTGCCTGGGCGAGATCCCTGATGTCATCGGTATATATGCCATGACAACACGTTGAGGTTAGACAACTCACTCGTAGAGTGCATTGGGAACTCCTCATGGTCATGGCTGAGTCATATAGTGACATGAGCGTGAGGACGTGGTCCGTCTGCCTGCTTGCTCAGGGGATAAATGGAATCTTGACCATTCACGTCAAATTCATGTCAGAGCCTGTGTTTAGGTGAGACTGAGACATGACATGATGGCCTTTTAGCACAATCTAAATGTCTCAATAGAAGAGCAGGGAGACAAATTGTATAAGTTATATTGTATTAAGACATATAGGGCTGTATTTTGCGTGTCTTAAGTACCAGGTCTTATTACCTAACTTGAGTAAACTAAAGACCTGGAGGCGGGATCAATGCCATTTGGCTATCCTGAGTGGCCAAAGAGCATTGATCACGCCTCCAGGTCTTTAGTTTACTCAAGTTAGGGAATAAGACCTGGTACCTAAGACACGCAAAATACAGCCCATAGTGTTGCTTTAACATGTCATCTATCAGATGCAAATGGACCATTTTTGTCTCCATTTTCAGCCCCAGCAGATGATGAGAAAGAACCGGAGGACATGATTGTGGCCAGTCCTGACGGAGGACGGGATGAAAGGATGGAAGAAGAAAGAGAAGAGTTTAATGTATGTATACAGTATATTCTTTATATGATTTCATGGTGGTAGTAGCCAGGGAAAAGACCACAACTGGACCAACGTTCTCATTTACACAAGTAGATGATTTAAAAGAGAACAGTGACATTCGCTGCCTCCTTCAGGGCATGCAGGTCATTCCAAAGTCCAGGGTTAACCCATCCTGGACGGGGACCCCCTCTTGGTGTTTTAACCCATTCTGACCTGAGATCAGATTCTAAAAATGTCTTCTACATCCTGACAGTTTTCAATTCTGACCTGAGATCAGATTCTAAAAATGTCTTCTACATCCTGACAGTTTTCAATTCATCTGACCTGAGATCAGATTCTAAAAATGTCTTCTACATCCTGACAGTTTTCAATTCTGACCTGAGATCAGATTCTAAAAATGTCTTCTACATCCTGACAGTTTTCAATTCTGACCTGAGATCAGATTCTAAAAATGTCTTCTACATCCTGACAGTTTTCAATTCTGACCTGAGATCAGTTTCTAAAAATGTCTTCTACATCCTGACAGTTTTCAATTCTGACCTGAGATCAGATTCTAAAAAATGTCTTCTATGACAGTCGCTCTTCGATTTTTCAAAAATAGCAGACCTACAAGAGCTATGAGCTTGTAGATCTGCTATTTTTAAATAGCTAAAGCATGACATGATGCTAACACCAAAATGGGTTAAGCATTATGTTGTACTTTGTGGCGCAAATCTTTGAATATCTTTCAGAGCGAACCTTTTTAACCCATTCTGACCTGAGATCAGATTCTATACGAGGTTTCCACTGGACACACACTGGTCTGATTAACCCATTCTGACCTGAGATCAGATTCTAAAAATGTCAGTCGTTCTTCGATTTTTCAAAAATAGCAGACCTACAAGCTCGTAGCGCGCCACTCGGTGGCGCGCTACGAGCTTGTAGATCTGCTATTTTTCAATAGCTAAAGCACGACATGATGCTAACACCAAAACGGGTTCCCGGTCAGAATGGGTTAACTCAAATCTTTGCTTCTGGGGGAGGTCCCTGGAAGTATTTTCAGATGGGGGTCCGCAGCCTATAATACAGATAATTCTGGGGGTCCTTGGCATGACAATGGTTGAGCACCACTGACATAGAAACATGGAGACATTCTTTTTTACAATGGATTGGTGGCAAAAGCCTGATGAACTTTTGAGGGGCTCTTTCCCCTCCTATGCCCAGCTTTGTGTGTTTGTGTTTACCTCCATTGCGATGATTTCATTGGCTGAGCACCCCTATTAGCGATGATTTCATTGGCTGAGCAATGTAGGCACTGCAGGATAAAAAGTGAGGACAGAAATGTGAGGACGCCAAAAGTGATTGGCCGGAATGTGATGATGACGACGTATGAGGATAAGAGCGCCACTCACTTCACACGGGTGTGATTTTATTTTGTCTCCACAGTCTAGACTCAGGAACAACCATAGAGGGATCTCTTTATACAGAGGATTCCGCATTGAGTGATTAGAGTTGAGGGGTGAAAAGTGAAAACACCCCTCAACGCCTTCTGACAGACATACTAGCAAGCCCAACCCAGTAGTCACTTTGAGTGTCACTCACCACACGGGTGGACATACTGTATGTGGGACATTACTATTACTAACCCTAACCCCAAACCCCAAACATAACCGCAAGCACGACGCAGCGCATGTTGGACCGAAGCAAACTTCACTTTACCCGCAAATAAAAGGTCGTTTGCGGTGGACACAAAAATTATGCCGTGAGCAGGATTCGAACCCACTCAAGGTATGGATTGAAAGTCTATTGCCTAACGAGCCATGCTACAAGCTGACTGCTGGAATGCTTTTCCAGAGTCTACTACATTATAACACGCCCAACTCAACCCCCGCCCAGTATGGGAGGGGATGGGGACCCCTATGGGGCGGGGCTTCCCTCCCTCAGGGGTGATTTCACCCAACACCGTGAAATGGTGCACACTTCCATTATCAAGAGGCGTGGCTGTGTGATTAGCTCGATGCACTACTGGTGTGTAGTCACACCCCAGCTTACAATCTAATTTGTTTGACTCAGGCCAGGTGTGACTGACTGCACCCTATGCATTTTGTCCCAGGTTTTCTGACTCATTATGTTCTCTAGTTTTACCACACAAATGCCTTCTTTCTTAGTGTAAGGAATAGATAGGGTTGTCACCTCAGTACTACTGTAATAATCCTGGACACGTACGTACTGTACAAAGCTGACAAACTGGGTAAGCCAGACTAAAACTCAGCATGTTCCATATTTTAAGAAGGCGTTCCGGGTATGCGAGTGTGACTAAGGGCCGATTCATACTCCTATTTTACCGCTGTTTCGGCGCTGTAGTGCCGAAATGATTTCGGCTCGTCAGAAATTTTCAGTAGCACCGAAGAGCCGACTTTAGGACGGTACCCGCCCCCCCCGAACCTCAAATGACGTCAAATTGTAGGCTCTACAGAGCCGAACCGACTTTTATTCGGCTCTAAAATAGGAGTATGAATCAGCCCTTAGCAAGCTTTGTGAATGAATTACTCCATGGATGAAATAAGAATAATGTTGTGGCATTCATACAAAAAGAGCAAAAACGTATATACGAGTAGTGATAAGGGGGGGATAGAAAGCTTAAACTTTTTTACATTTTACAGCGGCCAGTTACAATTTGCAGCCACCTGTAGTAGGTGGTCTTTTAGAGAAGTTTTGAAGGAGGGTAAAGGCCTATTCATAGTCTGGATTTTCGGTGGTGAGCTGACCACCGCTCCGGTGGTGAGGTGACCACCGGAGCTGAAATAACGTTGAGCCTTGGAGGTGGTGAGTAAAAACAGAGAGAAGGGCTGGGGCAGTTGCGGTGGTTTGCTCTTCACCACGGCTCGTGACGTCATGTTGTAGTTCGGTGGTCACCTCACCACCGAAAATCTAGACTATGAATGAGCCTTAAGGAGTCACTTGTCTATGATTGTTGCCGGTAGCCGGTAGGGCATTCCACAGTAGTTTGACAGGTATTCCGTTGTATCGCACATCTTTAATCCATTCTGAACGGGAACCCCTTTTGGTGTTTTAAGGATTATGTTATGCTTTAGCTATTGAAAAAGGTTATCTTTGAAAAACAAAGAAGGGCCCCGCACACTGTCAGAAACTTGCCAAAAATGTTGCTCTTTATTCAACGTTTCGGTCTATTCGACCTTCATCAGGACAGTTTCTGACAGTGTGCGGGACCCTTCTTTGTTTTTCAAAGATAACCTTTTTAAGTATGCTTTATTGCCCTACGCACCTGTCACTAGCCTTCTGAGGTGTGCATCGGCCTTTTGCTTAAAAAAATGCTTTAGCTATTGAAAAATAGCAGATCTACAAGCTTGTAGGTCTGCTATTTTTGAAAAATCGTGACAATGTGGTGGATATCTTTGAATATATATTCTTTCAGAGCGAACGTTTTCAACTCAAATCTTTACTTCTGGGAAGGAGGTCCCTGGAACTACATATTTTCAGATGGGGGTCGGCGGCCAAATACAGATAATTCTGGGGCTCCTTGACATGAAATAGTTTGAGAACCCCTGGCATAGAAACATTGTTTTATTCTGGGTATTCTGTCAGGATTTAGAAGACATTTAGTAGAATGGAGCTCAGGTCTGAATGGGTCAAGCAACGCTAATGTCTCTTTACTTTTCTTTTGTCTGGACAGACAACATTCCTGGAGCGTCCGAGTGAATCCTGGACAGCTGGAAGCCCTATTAAGGAAAATAGGACAGGAGAGGAGGAGGAGGAGGAGGAGGAGGAGATGATGACGACGGCTCTCCAGGTCTCCTCGTCCCCACCATGTTCTCCACAGGGCCAGGCCTCCTCCACCATGGCCTGTCCCCTCTGTCAGGCCTCCTTCCCCCTGGACCAGATTGAGATGCACGCCGCCACCTGCTACGGGGGGGAGGAGGAGGAGGGGGGAGGAGGAGGAGGAGGAGGAGGAGGCCACTTTTACTCCACTGCTGCCGACCACTTCCCAGGTTAGTCAGACAGCCGAGGTGGAATTTTGTAGTCTGTTATTTTATTTTTTTATTTTTTTTAAAATATTGTCTGTATAAATACATTCGTGAATCCACTTGCTGACCGGCTGTCAGTATTGGGCAATTTTATTTATATGGGTTTCTTGTGACCCTACCATTAACGACCTATGGCAGGCAAAAATGTCAAATGCCAAATTTCCTTTTGCTTTATGTAGCATGTGACGTGTCAAACTAGGGGGTTTTCATGATTCTCAATCCATTCCAATGCATTGGTTTTACTCCTTGGGCTAAAAACGGCCATTGACGTCATGACAAATGAAATGTGATTAGGTCAGCACATTTTGGGCACATTTTGGGTTTTAGCCCAAGGAGTGTATTTTGTGCAAAACTAATGCTTGGAATGGATTCGGAATCATGAAAACGCCCTAGTTTGACATGTCACATGCTACTTAAAGGAAAGTTTGACATTTTTGGCCTGCCATAGGCTGTTAAAACACAATCGGTGCCGGGATGCCTTTAAAGTAAGAGCTCTGGGATGCCGGAAAGACATGGCCCCTTTTACTCTGAAGCCCACCTCTACAAGATCTACAAGCTCGTAGATCTATTCTTCAATAGCTTGTTTCGATTGGTGTTTTGTTTCCTTGAGAGTGAAATAATCACCGTTCAAATGTGTCGTTTTTCTTCGTTTTCGTTTTTTCCTTAGCATCTCCTCGTCCGAAGCGAGCCAGGAACAGAGGGTTGACTGCAGAGGAGACTGCTGCTCATTCTTCTTCTACTTCTTCCGTCAGGAATCGAGGCTTGACTGAGGAGGCATCTCATTCTTCTTCCTCTTCTTCTTCTGCTGCACGGCAAGTAAACTGATGGATGGCCGACCTCCCGTTACTTTCAATGAACCTGTCCCACACCGGGGGCGGCCGACGCGCGTTCACACCTCGCCTGACGCTCCGATACGCCACTGTTCTATTTTGCCGCGTCGCTGCGCACCCACTTCACAGACGGTGTGTGTGTTGGGCTTTACCTGCACACACGTGAAAGCATACATAAGCAGGGGAGCACAGTATTATTTTGGGGCTAGTACTCAAAGGAGCACCTGGCCATGTAGTTTGGCTGCGCACAGGGAGGGGCTGTAGGGAACAGACGTTCGTATCCTGCCACAACGTTATGCTGCATTCATTTCACACGGTCAGATGCAAAGCCACATGGTAGTAGTGCTCCCACTGGCAGCAGGTGTCCGTTTATCACTGGCACAAACACATATATACATTGAATTACTCAACCTAATGGTGCCATGTTTATTTCCAGCGTGTGTAACCCACATTCTTTAAGTGACAGATAGTTTCCGTATTGTAAATATGGTCGCTATAATGTGGTTTACAGCTGAGCTCACCAAGACTTTCCCTTCCCGTTTAAAAAAAAAACTGTCGTCGTCGCTCGTTTACAACTGAAACGGACTTCCTGACTGTCCTCTGACTTCCTCATCAAAATAAGAGCTACTTTTAATGATTAGTCGACACTAGTTTTATTTCTATGTCTACTTGCAGGAAGTTAACATCTCATTTGAGTGCCTGTCGGCATTCTCTAAATTCCTGTCTCTCAGCTGTTAGCTAAATTCCTGTCTCTCATGCCTTTGATGCACCACGCAGCAAACGTTTTGACATTGGCGGTCTGGTGCACTGGCGGTCTGGCGCACCGCTTGTGTGCACTGCTGTACATACATGTTTTTTTGTTGTGGTGTGTATTTATGTATTGTCTTGTCTTGAATGTATGCATTGACCCGAGCAAAACAATTTTCCTTTTGTGCATAATAAAAGACATCTAATCTAATCTTCTAATAATAGGGTTGCAGCCACTGATAATTTACTTGGCGATTATTATTTAGTTTCTAGTGAATCAGCTTCCCCACCACATTTTGTGTGAAATCCTTTCAATCCTTTTTAACAGTTAAAGGATTTAACACAAAACTTGTTTAGAGTGAATACAGTCAAGTTAAAGCTCTTAAAAGAGTATCTCTCTCTCATTCAGAGAGAGTACTACAGACACCTATCCCATCATTGCGGGGGTTGCATTTCCTTTTGTTTGAGTGTGACGAGTCTTTGTTTGATGTTCTCTGACTGGGACCAGAAGGAAAACGACTAGCATAAAACACAAAATCTCATTGCAATGCTTATACATCTTTCTTTGAGATTTACATTACACAATTTAAAAAATCCGATCCCCGATTCCAATCTTTTGAAAATCATGAGATCGGAGCCGGTTTCCGATCTCCCGATCCGATCAGGACACAACCCTACTTTAACGGCTTCAGGTTCAGGTATCCTGGGACTGGTGTGGTCGGTGAATATGAGGTTATAATGTTTGTTTTGTTGCGTTTACCTGTGGCAGGCTGTTTGATAAAAAGGAGAAGTGTTACATCTGTCATAAAGCTGTCCCGCCCAGTGAGTTTGGCAGACACACGGAGAAGTGCATCCGTCAACAAACATCAAGGAGCGAACAGGTACGGCTCACCCGTCTGATTTAATCATGTTTTGTTGTACTATAGCCTTACTAAACGGCACTAGTATGTCATTTTTACAATTAACTGTAATTTTGTCATGTCATGTCTCACCTAGACACAGGATATTCTGACACTACTTTCTACCTAATGGTTTCCTGCACTATAGTGCAGCTTTAACCACTTTTGACCTGAGATCAGATTCTAAAAGTGTCTTCTACATCCTGACAGTTTTCTGAAAAAGCTATGTTTCTATGTCAGTCGTTCTTCGATTTTTCAAAAATAGCTGAGCTTGTAGATCTGCTATTTTTCAATAGCTAAAGCATAACATAATGCTAACACCAACTACCTGCTGTAGTGTTGTAGTCAAAATAAAGTAGATGTACTGTACAAGCTCACAACAGCCGCATCGCAACACCTTGTGAGCTCGTTAGATCGGCTATTGCTGTTGTGCGTCGGTACGTACGTACGATCGAGTATCTAGGGCTTAATACCGTTAGATATTAAAATGAATAGATCAATAGATCAACCTTTTTTTTTTTTCTCCAGCTAATATATTTTTTTAATTAGCTGGTTAGCTGTTAATCTTTTTCAACCAAGGTTCATGTTTTAGGTCGTTATTAGAGAAAGTAAAAGATGATTTATTCTTTTCATTTGCTGCTTTCTTTAGTTTTAGGGATTTTAGCTGTTTTTGACAGGGGAGCGGGGCATTCGAGCATGAGGCTAAATATATATGTTTTTTTACAAAATCGTATAGCGATTTCTTTTTTTATAATTTACTATATAGTCCTACTAGACCCCAAGAAATTACATCTGGCCACAACAGATCACGGGTTCTACTGAATGTGTCAAACTGACATATTGAGCCTATGACACACAGTGTGGCTTCCCCCCAGTAGGCCACCTTCACATTCAGTAGATCCTATGATCTTTTATGGCCAGGTGTAATTTCTTGGGATCTAGTAGGACTATATAGTAAATAATAAAAAAATAAATTGCTATAAAATGTTGTAAACGCGGAAGCTTGACAAGCTTCGGCTCGCGATGCTTCGCAAAGGAATCTCGGAGGGGAAAATTGTGCCTTCAATTTTGACAAGGTAGGATGTCTGCACACCGTTCTCAATGCTCCCAGTAGAAAAGATTCAACGTTTCGACCCTATCGGTCGTCATCAGGAATCTCGTTGAATTCTCTTAATAAATACTACTGGGAGCATTAAGAACGGTGTGTGTGCGGACATCCTACCTCCTGTTTTTTGTCTGTGTATATGTTTTTTGTTCAGCACCCGTCAACTTTTTGAGATGTGCGCGTTTCCATTTTGGATCTTGTCTCTCGTGACTGAATAAAGCCATGCTTCTTTCAGAGAGGAGGAGGAGGAGGAGGAGGAGGAGGAGGAGGAGGAGACCTGCTGAGTGCTCTGGAACAGACCGAGAGCAGAGAACCAACAGGTGAAAACATGCTTTTATTTCCACACTCAGAGCCTTAACCCTGTAAGACCCAGCGTTGCTTTTCGGTAACATTTTTATTTAAATGAATTACTTAATTATTTTTTTCACCTAAATGTCATCATTGATGTTCATTGCAATGCCATTGCAATGCCATTGGTCATGATATTTGCATATAAATACCCCCCACAGAGGCTGAAATTCACACAAATAAAAAATGTCTGGACTGCAATTTTGAACCTATGACATTTGACCTTTAACCCTAATAAAAGTAAGTAAAATAATTGTAATATATGTTTTTTTGTTATCATTAGAACGTCTAGAACATGTTTTATTCATTATTGTGAAAGATATCCCCCAAATGTAAATGATTAATTTATTATATAATTATTATAAATGTGCATAAAACTTTCATCAAACTTTTTTTCCCCCTTTTTTACATATTTTTTAAAATAGTAGTACAAAGTAGTAGTAAGGTTGAAATCTCTTTTTTGCAAGTAGAAATATTTTCGGGTCTTACAGGGTTAAAAGACAACTTAAGTTTTTTTTTCCAACCAAGGTTCATGTTTTAGGTTAATAGAGAAAGTAAAACATGAGTGTTCATTTTTTTTCATTTGCTGCTTTCTTTTGTTTTAGGGATTTTAGCTATTTTTGACAGGGGGGGCGGGGGCATTCGAACATGGGGCTAAATACGTCCTTATTAACAAAATATTATGGCGATTTCCTTTTTTTAATTATTTACTATAGTCCTACTAGACCAGAAGAAATTACATCTGGCCACAAAAGTTCACAGGATCTACTGAATGTGAAGGAGGCCTACTGGGGGGAAGCCACACTGTCATAGGCTGAATTATGTCAGTTTGACATTTTCAGTACATCCTGTGATCTTTTGTGGTCAAATATAATTTATTATTTGAAAAAAATAAAATAACACTCATCTTTTACTTTCTCTAATAACAACCTAAAACATGCACCTTGGTTGAAAAAAACAAGTTGTCCTTTAAGGTATTTGTTCTCCATGTTGGGTACACTGGTCCTGTTTGTTTATTTTCTCTTTAGCATTCCTTGTGACAACCTGCGTTTGCGATGTGGCCCAAAAAGCCACGCCATCTTAAGGCAGGGCAAGTTTTTTTTCTTTTTGCTGCACAAGGCAGCTCAGAATCACAATCGGTTTTATTGTCAATCAAAGTTTTACAAGCTGTGTCGACAAAAATACAATAAAGACAGCCTGTTTAGTGAGGCTTAGCGACAGGTTTTTATTTTCTTCTTCTTTCTTACTATGGGCATATCTGATAGGGTGGCCATGGCCACTGCAATTGTTTTATACTGGTTACTCTGGTTTACACTTTTTTTTTTACACTTTTTTTTTTTTTTTTCATGACAGAAGCTGGTCCATCTGGCGTGAACTACAAGTAAGAGAACAGTGTTTTTCATGTCGGATACGTGTGATAGTGATTATCCTTTATTACAACTAGACCTGTGTGTGCCCGTCGGCTACCGGCCTACTTGAGAAAGATGCAACCTGGGAACCGAATAATACCCGTTGTCAAGTGGACTGGTTAAGTAGGCTAATCAATTGTCAGGTGTGGGGTTGCCATGGCAATCAATTGACTGAGGCAGAGGCTCGAAATTGAACAGGTGAGGGGATTCCAAGGGGCCAGTGAGGCGCTCCAACGTTGAAGCGCTGGGCCCTAGTGGTAAAAGGAAGGACTGCAGGCGGACCCGTGGATTCATGACGAGGAAACCCCGTGCAGCTGGGCTTTAACATTGAGCGCTCGGTTGCACTTCCGCCTCTTAACGGCACCCGTCCTAGACCTGAACCGGCTTCCATCTTGAAACGAACGAGAGAAAACAAGAACTGTCGCAAAACGGTCATCCGATCTCCATGGAGTCCCATAATGGCCGCGAGTATTATCTCCGAAACTAATCCTCTGATTTGGTGAGATGAGAAGAAGTATGCTCTTAGGATGGCACTAAAAGGCTGGCGCATCGCTCCTTTAGCATATTGTCGTCTTGCATGCTAGTTTGACACCCGATTTTTGCGACGGACAGGATGCGCTCTTACTTCCGGGGTTTTAAAATGGCCGACGAGGGACCCACGAATTGTAGTCATTTTGTAGTTTTTGCCTGGCGGTCTACTACGGTAAGGTGCCCGAACACATGCCGGCAGGAAATGTGTGTTAAATCCTTCCAACAGGGTGAAGGGACAATAATAAAAAAAAGTGGCTTCAAGTGCCATAACCATAACAAAGTGGTCATTTGTTTGTGTCAGAGAGGTGATCGATCTCAGCGGCCACGAGGAGGAGGAGGAGGAGAGCGAGGACGTCTTGTGTCATGTGAGCGACTCCCCCATCCGAGCCTTCACCTCCGTCTCGGAGGCCTCAGACTGCCTGGTGGACTTCAAGAAGCAGCTCAACCCCAGATCACCGCCCCGCAGGGAGCCGGGTAAGCGGGGGCGAGGCAGAGGACGAGGAGGAGGAGGACGACGACGAGGAGGAGGGCGCGGCGCAAGTCGAGGAAGAGCAGTGAAGAGGAAGTACACCCGGTGACAGTGTTTTTAAACCCATTTAGACCTGACGCTAGATTCTACAAAAGTCTTCTAAATCCTAAACCGTTTTCTGAAAAACCTCATGTTTCTATGTCAGTGGTGCTCAACCTTTTTCATCTCGAGGACCCCCAGAATGATCTGTATTTGGCTGCGGACCACCCATCTGAAAATACTTCCCCCCCCCCCCCCCAGAAGCAATGATTTTAGTTAAAAAAACTTTCGCTCTGAAATAATATATATTAAATGATTTGTGCCACATTTTCATAGCGCGGCCGCGCTATGAAATCTTGTATTCCCAATCCATACAATTCTGTGTATTTAGGTACATTGACGCCCTACTTTGTCCTACAAGAGTGTCACATGAAAATAGCCGATCTACACGCTGAGATTATTCTATTTTACAAACATTTTGAACATTTTAAGTGTTAATGTCAAGCTTGTGGGTTTTATAAATGCAAGTTTATTACTAAATAATTACATGATGCGGTCCACTTTTTTCCATTTACTTCTCAGTTTTGGACATAAATGTTTCTTCCCGACAGTGACACTTATGTTAAAGTGAAGATGAACTTTGGCCGCGAATCCGCGATACGTACAGTAAAAGTCCAAATATTGTCGATCATCTTTTCCCATTCGTTCTTTGATGATGGAACCGTGACTAAGAATGACATTCCCCTCAAGTCAGTTTATATTTAAGATCCTTACTATAATCTTTTAAAGTTGACACGTGATTGTTACGCGCAGACAATGGTAACGTCATTTTCTAAACAAGGTAATGTGTTTTAGTAAAATCAACTTGTATGAATGAGACGTCTATATTATGAATGGTTGGATGTGAAATATTCCTCCTTGCACTTTTGGGTCGTTCATTCATCACGCTCCCAGCGTGTAAAAAAGACCTCTTACTTTTGATCTACAACCTCGCAATGCGTTGCATCACAACATGTGAGCTTGTAGATTGGCTGAGAATGTCTGGAATTTGATTCACAAGGATCACAAGAGCCCGCTTCTTAAAAGTTTGCATTTCAGGTCTTGTGGGAACGGTTGTCTTACATGGGGACACTACTAACGACGTCTACTATCGATGTCCCGGTAGTGTTGAATACAAGCCTTGCAGAAGTTGAGACTGGCTCAGTGTTCACATCTAGACATTAATATCACACAGAGAAACTGCTATTGTTTTATATCTAGTGTGTGACACGATGCACAACCAAGTATAAACCAGGCGGCATTGTATGCATAGCAAAGTATGTCTGGTTACAAGTGTGGTGCAAAAGTAAAAAATAAACTGTTGAAAAACAGACCTAGTCTTTACTTTGGGGAAGATGACATTGCTATAGAAACGGAGGAGATCCGAGCACTCCGAAAATTAGCAAGAAAGTAAAATTAAGCTTTTAATGCAGCATAAGTTACTTGATATATTATATTTGGTATATTTTACTGCTTTCATCTCCTGTGAGTGCCTGGCTGGTACTATTACATTATTAAATACAATGTCCAGTTACTCACAGAGCACAGTGGCAACAGGATAAAGATGATTGACAATATTTGGACAAAAAGGTTTTTTTTACCAAATTTCAACATGCCTTTTTATAATGTATTTCATTGCAGTACGATGGGATACCCAAATGTTTTTGCTCACTAGGCCCCACATTTTTGCACTTAACATTTTGTGACCCACCAGTATGTTTTTGACACATTTTAACTAGGCTTGTGACCAAACGGGCAGCCTGTCTCTACATGGACATGTGGACCCTAAACCTGGTCCTCTGGGATCTCGGTACTGATTTCTGTCCTTCCCAAGACCACTAGAACTGCTGGTATTTTCAGCACTCAAAGCTAGACTCGAAACTCATTAGACGGCACTACGAGATTAATGATATTAATGTCCTTTTTATTAACCTGTTGCGTCAGAAACGGAAAAGAAAGCTCAGCCTGTGTCAGCCAGGTTTTACAAACCTGTGGTTCTGGAAAAAGTCTGACCTGTCCTGTCAATGACTGTGCTGCGGTCCCCCCATTTTTCTGTTTATGAGCCGAGGGACAATGTTTCCGCTTTTCTTAAGGATGCGAAAACCAGCAGCTCTGCAGGTAGATGTCCTGGGAGGACGGGGAAAACCAGCACAAGCTAGAATATTATTGTGTGTTTGATCAAACCAGTACTGGGTGCAGTCCTCCTGGTAGCAGGACCTGGTTTGGATAACATTGCCCTTGCTCTTAGGACAAGGGTTGGACTTCTGTGTGGCAGTACAAACGCACACAAAAAAGGAATTTCATATTGTGGGTTTTTTTGGATGACATTGAAATCGCATTTGGGAAGAGCAGGTCACAAGTGGTCAAGCTCATTGGATGTTAGGAGTGGTGTAAATGTCGCCATGTAATTCTGAAAAACAAACGTTATTCTGTTTGATGTATCTGCTTTTGTTTTCTTCTGACTACCTCCCTCACCAGGGATGGCTACTTTTGCATTTTGTTAATTTTCATAAAGGAAAGTCCACATTTTATTTTGTTTTATTGAGACGGATGATATTAGTGACTCTAGCCGGAGTGCTCCTATTTAATCTCTCCTGTCTCTCACCTGCACTGTCTCCCTCTCAGCGGTCCTATACTGTCTCCTACACTGTCTTCCTCTCAGCTGTCCTGTCTCCTACACTGTCTTCCTCTCAGCTGTCCTGTCTCCTACACTGTCTTCGTCTCAGCTGTCCTGTCTCCTACACTGTCTTCCTCTCAGCTGTCCTGTCTCCTACACTGTCTTCCTCTCAGCTGTCCTGTCTCCTACACTGTCCCTCTCAGCTGTCCTACTGTCTCCTATACTGTCTCTCTCTGAGCCTTTCTACTGTCTCTCCTACACTGTCTCCCTCTCAGCTGTCCTACTGTCTCTCCTACACTGTTTTCCTCTCAGCTGTCCTGTCTCCTACACTGTCTCCCTCTCAGCTCTCCTACACTGTCTACCTCTCAGCTGTCCTACTGTCTCTCCTACACACTGTCTCCCTCTCAGCTGTCCTGTCTCTCTTACACTGTCTCTCCGAGCCTTTCTACTGTCTGTCCTGAGTTAATGTCCCACTGAGTGCTGGAATACTCCAGTACCGGTATTGTCTTGGCCTGCATCTTTTTGTTGAATATAATTTCCTCACTTGTCGAGTCGGGCACTTGTATTTGCCTTTCCATAATTTATTAAACATAGTCTGTATCTCATGAACCTGTCAAAAGATGACAGTTACACAGATAACTGGCATTTTTACGTGTACACGTTTTTTATACAGTACCTTTTTGATATGAGATTGAGTTCAAGTTGATAGATTTGTGTTTACAAAATAAATAAATTTCTGCATTAAATAATAGATATATTTCTCCACTTCTTTCAGCATCCCAAGCTGCTTCTTTAGATTGGACAAGTAAGAGCTGCATGTTTGCTTGTTCTCTATAGAGCGTTGCAGTCCCGCCCCCTTTCATGAAGAAGAAAAAGTTCAAAATAGCATATTGCGTTAGAACCACTCAGAGCCATGGAACCACTGAACTACAAGATGACTTATAAGGGTTCTCAGTTCATGTTGGGCAACTTGGGCTGCTCTGAAGAACACGCCCAAGTATTTTTGCCCAATTAAAAGTGACACTATAGCTCTTTCCTTTTTTATGTTGCAACGCAGCAGCACTTTCAGTAAGCTGCAGCTCCACCTTTACCTGTTGCAATAGAAATGACTAGGATCCATACCTGTTACTTTGACAAGTAAAACCATATTAGATATGCATTTAGGCCTAAGTGCTGTCTCTTTTGCCTTCCCCGCAAACAATTTTAACACCTGCTGGCTGCTTCAAAAGAACAAACTGTTCGATTTAATGTTTTCACTAGCATAATAAAGTTTGGTTTGGACTCAACTGGACTATACTGCACAAACACCTGTTTGACTTAGCCCACGACTCTCGTCTAAATCTTGGGCTATATGTTTGACTTTGTTTATGGTTGTTTATGGACGGTTTTTTGGCTTATCAAATTGTTTTGTTTGTTTAATTGCTTTGCTAAAGAAACAATAGGCTACAAACATTACTACTTATAGTGTCTAATTCACACCATGAACAATAAAAACTCAAAAAGCCACTAAAGACACCTCACACCGGGCAGCGAATCTTACGCAGTGGTATAGGGAATGAGGCCATTGTCCAGTCAGGCAGCAACATTTGATGGTGTTTTATTTCGGCCTCTCCAGACAGACATACAACAAAAGATGTCAAAATTGCTAGGCTCTCCCTGTCCTGCTGGTAAAAAACCATGAACCTTCCCGGTGCTCACTGACACCTGTGTGTGCTCACTTAATTAAGTAGACTCGTCTCAGCTGTGCCCCCAGAATTGCCCATCACCTTCAAACTAAAAGCATTAGCTGTAACAGCAATAATGGCTGTAAACAAACTAATTAAACAACGCAAACTAAATAATAAATGCATTAGATAATTATATAGAAAATATACTGAAATACTAAATAGCTCCCACACTACTACTTCTCTGCACTGCACTGCAGTGCGTAATTGCGCACAGCTGCAGAGGTGGTGGTGTTACCGTGTTTCGTATTAAAGGCTGAGAACGCGTCAAATCAACGGCCACAGGCAGTATAGTAGGCTAGAGACACAGAGACAGCCAGTGTCGAGTAACATCCGAATAATTTGGCAATGAACAGCAGCACACATCCTCCTCCTGTGTTCAGTAATGTGGGTGTTGGCACCGTCCGTCCCGAAACTCTGCCATTGTTACCCTGCCACTTAGGCTACAGTATTTTAAGGAAGTTCAGTCAGTCAAGAATAAGATCGATCTCGCCCTCAAGACGTGAACGGTGAAACATTAAGGTAGGTTTTTAACACCTGTTGTGTAAATGCGGGGCTTTAATTTGTCCTCACGTTATTGTAGCATGTTGAATTAGTTGAAAAAGTTCCAGAATGACATTTTATCCCTTGCTTCATAGCTGATTTGAAGCGTACGTCGTGTGTGACACACGTAGTCCTACGGCTACGGATGAGTGACAACTGTATGGTATATTTATGGCGAGCGGTTAATTCTTTCTCTGAGGTAACGTTCTACCTACCGGTTTTGTGTGTAGGGTATACGTTTATTATAAAGGCGGTAAACTCAAGACGAATTCATACCTACCAAGACACACGATAACTACACTGTCACAGGTTTTATAGTCTCATGCCAATTGCCACATAGGCACATTAGGCCTGCTATCAGTCAAATTATATCCAAAATAGCCTACTACGCTATTATAATAGCGTAGTATACTCGATTAAAATATAATTTCTTTCTTTTCTATAGTGTCTTTTTAATTATGATTATCTTTTTTTTTTATCTGTACAAATTATGACAGAATCCTTATCTGTGACATTATCCAAAACATGCTATTTGTAGTAGATTTTAAAAGTCTTACTTTTCTATTGTCTTTTTATTATCTCTTCAAGTTCAAACGGGTTGTACAGTGAAAATCAGCTGGTCAACCTGTCTTATAGTTATATTTAGTTTAGACCAGTGATTCACTGATTCTCAAACCTTTTCATTTAAGGACCCTCCCTTGTTCTAAAAAATATTCAAAAGCCTTTTGTTGTTGTTGAAAATAACAGATTTTCAAATAGGCAGTTTATAGCCTATAGGGGTCAAACTGTTTTTGATGCTATATGTTAACTGATTTTCCTGAGGACTCCCGAACGAACACCCCCCCCTCAAGGACCTGTGTGGGTCCCTGGAACCCCTAAACTGTGGGTCCTTACATGACAAATATCCTTACATGACAAGCAGCCGGGTCAGCATGTGTTATTTTAGACAAACATAAAAGAAACACTGTACATTCTGCTTCAGCTGGTTATAGATGTCTAGATAAGTAAAATGTAATGACTAATTTATTTAATCTTGGGAGACCAGAAATCATTCTATTCCAGATGAACTCCATGGAGGCCAATGTTCAGACCAACCATGCCTGCTGCAAGACACCCAAACTGGGGGCAGGATGTGACATCCCTGGCCTGCTGGATGGCATCCCACCTGACACCCTCAGCAAGGTGAGTTCTTGAGCTTAGTCCAGTTACCCTGGGTAAACATGGTACCTTTCCTTTCCTTTCCCCACTGGTCCTGCCTCTTCCGAAACATCATCTTTCTGCTGCCCCGTGGGGTGGTCCAAGACTTTGCAGAAAAACCAGTCAAAGGTGGTCAACCCATTCTCGGGGCGGGGGAACCCCTTTTTGGTGTTTCAAGCATTATGTTATACTTTAGCTATTGGAAAATAGCAGATCTACAAGCTCATAGCGCGGCACCGAGTGCTGCGCTACGAGCTTGTATAGGTCTGCTATTTTTGAAAAATCGTGAAAATGTGGCGCAAATCTTTGAATATATTCTTTCAGCGTGTTTTTAACTCAAATCTTTGAGATTACACATATTTGAGGCGGCCAATTACACATATTTGTGGGGGTCCTATACCTGAAAACGTTTGAGAACCATTCACATAGAAAGATAGGTTTTTCAGAAAACTCTCATGATTTAGAAGACATTTGTAGAATCGTCCCCCGGTCTAAAGGTGGTTGATCTAGTCCTAGCTAGAGCTTATATATATATATATATATATATATATATTGTCGGCAGAAACCTCGGACAAATTTGAACTTTTTGTGTTTTTCGTTCGTAAATGAACGCCCCCCCCCCCCCCCCCCCCCCCAACTTGACCATACTTTTTTAATTTGAATGCTGAATAGTAACAGTTTTGGAACATATTAGATTTCCAACCGACAGACGATATCTTTTAACCACATTAACCCATATGACGTCCCTGTTCTGGAGCCAACACTGGGCCCAAAAATGGCCGATCTACAATCTCACAATGTGGCAAATACAGTATATACTTGGTGTAGAGTGGGGAAAGGGGAGGAGGCCAAGTCAAGTCAGACCCACTGGAGGTTCACACCCAGACCAATCACTGTATTGGGGGGGTTAAGTGGATCATTTTGTAAGTGAAACTACAGGAATATCTACTTTTTGTATAAAGACGACTCCCAGTGCTGAAGGCTGTGATACCAGTCCAGCCAACTGACCATGAAGACAATGGAGCTGGTTTCGTCCGACCCTGAGGTCACGGTGTGGGGTAGCCTACTGTCCCAGTTCACCACATGACCTGGATCTATTCCAGTTGGACTGCATATGATATGACAGACCGCTCTCTAATATGTATAATATAACCACTGCATTTCTATTTAAGATATGTTTCGTGGCTTTCGCCTTTATTTTTTTTGTTAATTGAACTCAGGGACTCAGTGGACAAATGGAACCAAATAGACCTGTTGTTGTACACTTTTGGAGTTACAGTCCAATTGGACCCCCTTGAACCCCCGCAAGGGGTCTATAATAGGCCCCCTCCTTCTGTTCACAACAAAAATCAAGTTATTGTGACGTGTTCACGTGTTGTGACTGTCAGCCAATCCTCCTAGCTCCATTGCTACTAAGTTCTGTTCTGAGTTTTGACATGCTAGCTAGTGAGTCATTGTTTCCAGCCATTCCCTAAGGTGGCCTGCAGGGGTCACCAGTGGTGTCACTGTCAGCTCTGATCATGGTTGTGATTTTATTGTTACACATTTTGAGCAAATTCCTCATGTTTAGGCCAGGGGGATCAATAGTGGGAAATCTTATTCTGGAAATGTTGATTTTTTTCCGAGATGATTTTAGAATTTTGTTTTAGATAAAATAGAAAAAATATATATATTCTCTCAAAGAACATTTTTTGGGCAATTTTCTATACATTTCTTAGGCTATCTTCATTTTGGTATTAGGTATTGGGATATTTTTCACAGTCAAAGTCAGACAGAATGGATAAATTCACCTTGAGACATTGGTTTAGGGGTAAAAAAAAAAAAAAAAAAAAAGCAAATAGAATAGGTGTTGTAAGTGTGCCTTTACTTATATTACACCAACATTTTTTTTTTTTTTTGTCAAATAAACCCAGAAAGGATGACATGTCCCTTTAAGAAAAGCCTGCTGCAGTCATGACTGAGGCATGCTGGTCACCCCCCCCCCCCCCCCCCACCCACCCCTCTGCTGAGAACCAGCATGCTGAGACAAGACAAGATACTGTACAATATACTGTACGATAGAGAGAGAGAGAGAGAGAGAGAGAGAGAATTAAATTCATTGTGTGTATCCCCGCACTGCCATTTAGACCTGACTTCTAAATCCTGACAGTTTTCTGAAATACCTATGTTTATGCTCAATATTTCATGTCAAGGACCCCAGAAATGATATGTAGTGGGCCACCGACCACCATCTGCAAATATGTTGTCCCCCCCCCCCCCCAGAAGCAAAGATTTGAGTTAAAAACTCTGAAAGAATATATATTCAAAGATCTGCGCCGCATTTTCACGATTTTTCACAAATAGCAGATCTACAAGCTCGTATGGTATTGTAGATCTGCTATTTTTCAATACCTAAAGTATAACATAATGCTCAAAACACCAAATGGGGTTCCCGTTCAGAATGAGTTAAACCTCATGACCTTGGTAGTCGGTGTACATAGACAAACTGTACATATGAACAGAGCAACTAAACCTTCATTTAATTTTTTTTTGAAAAAATGCTGCTATTTATCGTGCAGGTTTTACACCACATGGATGCAAAACATTGAAATACTGCTCTGTCAACTTTCAACAGTTTATACCAAGAGAGAGAGAGAGAGAGAGAGAGAGAGATACTGTACCTGCTACAGTAGAGATTGTGAAGGAGGAGAGCATGGATGGGCATAGAGACAGAGTAGGGGTGGCGGTGGGGCAGCGGTAGAGTGGCCGGATGGTAACCGCAAGGTTGCCAGTTCGAACCCTGTGGGCTCCCCCCAGAGTTAGTAGTAGAGGAGCCTATCAATCAGATTTTGATGCCCGTGATTTTGGAATGTTAATTTTTGGAGACAGGTATATCTTGATTCTTGGGGTTCCCAGAATACCAAAAAAACATGTCTCCAATTTTTTCTGTTGGGTTTTGCATGTGTAATTAGCATAATTAGCTAATGAATTGCAAAAAAACGGAAATGGAAATAACCTTGCTTCTAGGTAACTTCTAAAGGTGATCTAAGAGTCTAAGTCTATGTTTGTGATGTCCAGAAAATCATCTGTTACCATTGTGAAGTCATACAACCTTTCCTAATTAGCATAATTAGCATAAACTATGCAAAAACGACGTTAAAATCAGGAAATTGCTGCATTTTTCACATTTAGCTGACTTAGATAGATGATCTCTTATTGACTACTTGAGTATTTGTAATGTCAGAAATCCCTATCCTCATGCCATAAGTAAATCATGCAACCTTTTGTCATTAGTATAATCGGCATAGATGATTTATGAATTAGTCTGGAAGTAGGAAATTACCCGTTTTGCTCTTAATAGATTGATAAAAGTTCTAACAGTTCTAACAGTCTGTTTCTGTTTGTATATCCATTAATTAAACTCTTGCAATTAAGTCATGCAACTGTGCATATCAAGCTAATCAGAGTTATTGAAAACACCTGAATGGTGCTGCTTGGACACATCATCAGTGACTAACCAAGGATAAGGTGCTCATGACAAGCAGAAGTATGCCCGGTTGGTTCCAGTCTACCTTGCAGAAATGAAGGCCCTGCAGACCACAGATCCAGAGATCTACCAAGAATTTATGGATGGTAATTTCACTGTCAATAAGAATAAGATACCATTCTGTGCCATTGGGGTGGATCATGCACTTGAGCACATCAATCGCATCATGAAGGTCACTGGAGGCCTTGTGGGCATTACTCAGAATGCCAGTGCTATAGGTTCTTCCTGACAGCACCAGAGCTGAGTAGACTTGCTGAAGAAGCGCACCAGATGGCAGGCACACAAACATCTACACGAAAGGAGCACCATGACTTGTCCATGGCTGTCTGGACAAGGCAGGAAAAGTATGTCCTTCGATTGAAGCATGTGATCAAGTCATCTTTGAATCCTCTAACATATGATGGCAAAGACCTACCCAATATCATCACAAAAGTGGTGATGCCACCCCACGTGGAGAAAGATGTATGCAGCCAAAACGAAATTGGCCAGCAGAAATATGTTGCTTTTGTGAAAGAGCGCATTAACAAAAATGAAGTCAGTGTCTGGGCCAGAATGAAAAAGGTTCAACTGAAGATGTGGAAGAGTGCAGGAAAAGTAGTGAAGCACAAGCTCGCTGACCAGGTGGTGGAATTGAAGGATGACAGGTCACTGTTTGCTCGAATGCTGATTGTTGCTCGATCACGGTCAGAGATCAACCTCAAAGAAGCCATTGGCCAGCACGAGTTCACTGCCGAACCACGTGCCCTCTTTACAGTGACTGGTGACCTTCGGCCCTGCACAGACAAAAGCAAGCTCATGACCATTCTCGAGGAGCTGCAGAATGAGAAGAGGACTGGTGACGTTGGTGTTGATGATGGTGTTGAACCACAGAGTGCTGCCACTGACAGTTGTCCCGTGCCAGCTAAGAGTGTAACTGTCATAGATGGAATGGCATTGGTACAGGCAATGGGAAAGCCACCATGGATCAAGACGTGTTCCCAGTGGGCTGACCACTTCATAGCCAAACTGGACACTAAGACCAAAGATCATAGTGAGATCCATGTAGTATTTGACCACTATGACATTGCATCTTCACTGAAGGAGGCCACACGTAAGCGACGTCAGGGTGGAAAACCCCCTACCACTTATCATGTGGAAGACAACACACCGATAGGGAAGGTATCAGAAAAACAGTTCTTGTCAGGTATCAGCACCAAAGATGAGCTGACTGTCTATCTTGCTAAGAAAGCCCTCCAACACTTCCAGGGGAGACCCAACAATTTTATAATCACGTCAAGGCAGGAAGTCAACTCAAACTCTATTGATGTAAAACATCTCCACAGCTCACAGGAAGAGGCTGACACAAGGATAATCCTGCATAGCCTGGATGCTGTCCAAAGAGGGGCAACACAGCTCTACATTGAGTCCCCTGACACTGATGTCTTTGTTCTTGCAATCCGACGGTACCATCAGCTGTGCAAGGACACCTATTTCATCACTGGAGTGGGGAACAAAAAACGTGTCATCTCACTGGAGCCAGTAGTGCAGGCACTGGGTAAAACGATGACTTCAGCCTTACCAGGGTTCCATGCCTTCTCTGGAGCTGACCAGACAGGCCATTTTGCTGGAAAGGGAAAGTTAACCTGTTGGCAAGCCCTGAAAAGGTGTCCTGTGGAGGTGGTATCTGCATTTGCCACTTTAGGAGCTACACAAAAGCTCAGTTCTGACACAGAAAAAAAGATTGAAGCATTTGTTTGACAGCTGTACGAGCCCGGTACAAATCTTGTGGATGTTGGTGAGCTCAGGTGGAGGTTTTTCACCAAGAAACAATTAGAAGCCGAGAAGCTTCCACCTACACAAGGAGCATTACATCAAGCCATTGCCCGTGCACATTATCAGGCAATGGTATGGGATCAGGACCACGTACCTAACCCACAGATGCCACCAGCAACTCAATAATGGATGGGAGGCTGAGGGAGATCAACTGGTGCCAGTCACAACACAGGATCCCCCAGCCCCAGGCACCATTACCCAACTGGTCAAATGCGGCTGCAAGAAATCACAGTGCATGTCACATTGTTCTTGTCGATCCCAACATTTGAACTGCTCTGAGATGTGCATGTGTGGGGCAGATGAAGAGGTGTGTGGTAATGTAAGTAAGGCACATCTGTTGGGGATTGACGATGACGAAGATGGAGACCCTTCAATTTAAATGCAGTTTCAAAACATTTAGAATGTTATTTATTTATTAGAATAAACAATGTGACAATTCTGTGACCATAAAGCATTTTGCATTCAGCATTCATAAAGCATTCTGTTACCAAAATGCATTTTCAAAACTCTCTGTAAATATTAGAATAAACAATGTGATAATTCTGTGACCATTTCTTATATTGTGATTTATTTTATATGAGGGATATATATAATATGCAAATGAATAAGGAAAGGTTGCATATCCTAGTTATGGAAAGAGAATACTTTTCTAGACATGCAAACATACTTACACTGTCTGTAAGATCATGTTCATTAATTAACTTAAAGCAAAGAAATATAGCTATTTCTGGTTTCGGTGTGATTATTACATGATTATTACATAGACAAAAGGTTGCATGATTTATTTATAGGCTGATAATAATTCCTGTACTTGTAAACATACACTTAGTCTGTGAGAAGCTTTAAAAGTTCATTAAAAGTAAAAAAAAATGCAGCAATTTGCTGATTTTCACCTGTTTTTTGCATATTTATGCTAATTATGCTAATTAGGAAAGGTTGTATGAC
Organism: Protomyctophum bolini; assembly: GCF_963924005.1. Lineage (NCBI taxonomy): Eukaryota > Metazoa > Chordata > Actinopteri > Myctophiformes > Myctophidae > Protomyctophum > Protomyctophum bolini. The sequence continues at coordinate 8,179,402 of NC_137874.1, read as the reverse complement.
TTCACAATGGTAACAGATGGATTTCTGGACATCACAAACATGGACTTAGACTCTTAGATCACCTTTAGAAGTTACCTAGAAGCAAGGTTATTGCCATTTTCAGTTTTTGGCAATTATATAGCTAATTATGCTAATTAAACATGCTAAACCCGACATAAAAAATTGGAGACATGTTTTTTTGGCATTCTGGTAACCTCAAGAATTAAGATATACATGTCTCCAAAAATTAACATTCCGAAATCACGGAAACTGATAGGCTCCCCTACTATAGTGTCGAAGTGTCCTTGAGCAAAGACTCTGAACCCCCAATTGCTCCTGATGGGCTGTTTGGTGCCTTGCATGGTTTCCGCATGTGTGTGTGTGTGTGTGTGTGTGTGTGTGTGTGTGTGTGTGAATATAGTGGGTGAATGTGATGCACAATCTATGTAAAGCGCCTTGGATAAAGGCGCTATATATACATGCACCGTTTATTTACCATTTAGTGAGAGAGATGGGATTCTTGCAGAATTGAGAGAAAATCTTTGTGCACAATAAATTCAAATCACAAAGAGGCTATGGTGGATAGAGTCGCGCGGTGAGAGAAGAGGAGAGGAAATGTGTCGGTGAGAGGAGAAATGTATAAGACCGTCGGATCGTTGACGGTACAATCAAAGATATACAGACAGACGAGGAGAACCAAGACGAGACGAGGCCTGCATGAACAGACATGTCTGGGGAAAAGAACTTTGTTTTTTTTCCTTTTTTTTTGATCAAAGTTTCTTTATTAATTTTCACATATGAAAATAGCATACAACATTTCTCGAACTGTCAGTTCATCCTGTTCATCCTCTCAATGTGTGTCAAAAAAGGTTGCCAAATGGTGTAACATTTTAAAGCACCGGGCGGCGTACCCTCTTGTGGAGTAGCGAATCTTCTCCAATGTCAGATGATGTAAAACATCATTGACCCAAGATTTAAAGGTTGGTGGTATTTTCTAACCTGACGCTGCCAGATGAGGGCGGGATTGGGGAAACATATTCCCCAACAGTGAAACAAATTTGTGTAGCAAGCTTTTTGGATCTGGCAGCGTCAGGTTAGGTATTTTCTCCTTCCATTTAAATAGTATTTGCCGCCTAGCCAAAAGAGATGCAAAGGCTATCATATTCTTGTTTTGCCGGCTAAGATGTAGATCTTGGGAAGTAACTCCAAACACTGCAATAGTGGCAGAGGGTTCTATGGGCACTTCTAATACATCTGAAAATGTTTTAAATATTGATTGCCAAAATGTATTTAGCTTTGGACAAAACCAAAAAGCATGTGCAAGGGTAGCTTTATCTTGATTGCAACGATCACATACAGTATAGGATCCATGGTAGGAACGAACTTAGATAGTTTTACTTTGGACCAGTGGAGGCGATGTGTAACCTTAAACTGAATAATAGTATGCCTTAGAGTCTAAGGCATACTATTATTCAGTTTAAGGTTACACTTCAATCTGTCTAAGGCTTAGACAGATTGAATAGGAGTGTGTCCTATCCAGCGCTTCCTTCCAAACATCATCAGAAATTTGTGTCCCCAGTTCTCCCTCCCATTGATTCTTTAATGAGGCAAGTGCTTCCAGGTCAAATTAGTTTAATAAGGAGTATACTAGCCCAATTACCCCTTTAGAGTGTGGATTGAGCTTTAGAATTGAGTCTAAAAGGGGAGTCTGGTGGTTGTGATGGGAAATCCGTAATAGATGATGTTACAAAATTACGAAGCTGCAAAAGTCGGAAAAAGTGAGATATCAAATGTCAACTGTATCTGGTCAAAAGACATAAAAACGCCTTCGTCGAAAAGATCTCTGATTGAAGTGATGCCTTTTTCAGTCCTAGATTACACATTTTAAAAATGAATTCATCGCGATTAATCGCCTTTCGAACTTTGTCCAAAATATGCCGTGTTTCTCTGTGGGAATGGAAAGATAAATGCCAGAACGGCGGATATATACATTACATTATGTACCGGTATTTATTATTTATAACAAATCCACTGCTTTTAGATCTGCTGTTTTTCAATAGCTAAAGTATAACATTACACTTAAAACACCAAAAGGTGATCCCGCCCAAATGGGTTAATATAAGTGACAGTATATATATATACAGGCACATTTCTAAAGTGTCATTTTAAGACCTTTTTCGTACTAGGAAATGTGGTTTGCGCGTGGCATCATCATACCTGGAATGCCTACTGTGTCAAAAAAACTGCTTTCTGGTCTGCCCTTGACAGCCAAATACATCCAAATGGAAAAGTCCTATCTTGCATTAAACAACGTTAAACGTTAATCTCACTTTGCCACTCAATTTGCCACTCACTTTATGCATGCGCATTACCCTCTATGATAAAACCATTACTATGTCAAAAGTAACTTTGTATAGTATACTTTGTTGGTTGTGAGCTTGTAGTTCTGCTATTTTCCCAATATCTATCTTTGGGGGGGGGGGAAATCAATTTTTCAATAGCTAAAGCATAACATAATGCTAACACCAAAAGGGGTTCCCCCATGTCACAGCCTGGGTGGGGGGTCCCCATGTCACAGCCTGGGTGGGGGGTTCCCCATGTCACAGCCTGGGTGGGGGGTCCCCATGTCACAGCCTGAAAGCGGCCGTGACATGTGGTGTAGTTGCAATTGTGTCTCCCTGCTCTTCTATTGAGATACTTGGATCATGTACAAAGCCAAGGTCTCACCTAGACAAAGGATCTGACGCGAATTTTAACATATATATTTTGTTGTTAGAAGAAAGTTGTGCCATAATTTGTACCACAATCCTGAAACGAAAGCTCCCACGCTTTACAGTACACGATGCACTGTTTTGTTTTTACATAGTCAGAATACAGTCTGAACAAACTGGTTATTGCAAAACTGTGCTATGCTGAAACTTGTCTCAAGATTCTTTTATATCAGTGGTAACCAACCTTTTCAAGCCCAAGAGCCCATTTTATTCCCAATTGTAAGCCAAGATCTACCACTAAAACGTGTTAGAAAAAACACTTGTTTTTTTGCTATTTCTGACAGGCTCAATGCATGTGCACACATCCACACAAAGACTAAAGCTTAAATTACTTACTAATCCAATAATCTCCATTTAAATATCTGAAGTTAATGCAAACACATCCTGCATTTTATCGGACAGCAGTTCAATGACAGTAGGCTCAGTAAAGAGGAAAGGGTTTGATACAAAAGCAGCTACTTGACTCATGCGTTGTACTTCAACAAGTTTTCATATTTATCATATTTTTTGCTCTATGTGTGCATGTGTACAGAATTCAAACTGTAGCATTGATTATTGTCACGGACAGAAGTCTTCTTTCCCTTTGCATATGCCCTGGAGTGCACTCGCCTATTAGTTTGCATTGCAGACTGGTATATTCAGTATATTTTTCTCATTTATATTTTTGTTGTTGCTACGCACAGTGCGCAGCAGTTGAGGAGAACGCAACTATGCATTCCTTTAAGCAACACAACTTCTGCAGCTGCATCCATATGTTTAGAATTTGCATCAATGATCAAATCCCAATAATAAAAAATATTATAACAACGAACAACGAAAACTGAAGGAGCAGCGGCGCTATCTATCTATCTGTGTCTGCAGCCTGTCACGAGCCCCGTAATGAACGCACGTTGTTCCGTATTTTAATGTCGGGTCGGAGAATAAATACAGTATGAATGACGGCGGGATTTATTTGACAACTCTGTCCTGCTTTCTTCACGAGAAGAGAAGAGCGCTCACAGCTGCTAATATGGTAGCAGCCCTGTGGCTGACCTGTCAGTTCTCTTTAGGCTTGTGTAGTGTAGTATGTGAACCTGGGTCTGGGAAGCTCAGAGCTGCAGCCATTGGCTCATGATACGAGCACACGACCAATGGGACAGGTCATTCAGTGTTGCTAAGATACCACCCCTCCCACCACACACGCACACACACCCTTGGACGATGGGGTCTATTCTCAAACTCAGAGCCACAGCGCTCTGCTCAAAATTAATTTGCATGTGACGAGCGGCACTGACATTATTCCAATGGGTCTAACACTTCGCGATCGACTGGAAACGTTCCCGCGATCGACAGGTAGATCGCGAACCCCTGGTTGGTTACCCCTGTTTTATATTAACCCATTTTGGGCGGGAACCCCTTTCGGTGTTTTAAACATGTTATAGTTTAGCTATTGAAAAATAGCAGATCTACAAACTACAAGTTGGCCAATGCTTGACCAGTTTTTATAGCATTTAGTTTGTTGTTCACCCTCCCCTGAGGGTCCCGACCCACAGGTTGAGAACCACTGCCGTTTGCCGATGCTTTAAAATGTAGGTTTGTTTGGACAAAACCCCCCCTCCCCCCATTAGGAAACAGGAAAACGGTCCATCTACAGCGCAACATTGTATCTACAGTCTCCAGGGTGCAATACGTGTTGAAATGTCTCAACAGCCAAACAATACCACTTCCTACGGAAGATTTCACAGTCTGGCACACACTCGCCTCATCATGCCTCTTTCAGAACAAGTTGACGTTAAGCGCCATCTAGTGGCTGACAGGGGTCAGAATCTAATTGCTTGCCCAAATGCCCAACTGTCGATGAGGGTGGCGGTGCACATTATGTCACTTTTACTCTGACCGCGCACACTTTCCAAGTCACTCTCATTCACACGTATCGAACCAATGTGCTCTGTGCTCTCTCTGTGATTAATGGCTGCCATAATGCAATTCCAATGGGAGTCGCATTTGGTTTGACCAAACATTTCGTGTTTGAATTGCCGACTGCTGCCTCGTCATCAAACACAAATTCACCTCTCGTTCACAACAAGAAGACTTGAGACCGTTGTATGTGTTTATTTTAACATACTTCCCCTCTCTTTCTTCATGCCCTTCTCTCTCTCTCCCTCTCTCTCTCTCTCTCCCTCTCCCCCTCCCCCTCCCTCTCTCCAGGTGGAGGACTATTTGCAGCCGTTCCGCCTGTCCGAGGAGAAGCTGAAGGAGGTGTCGGTGCGTTTGAGGAGAGAGATGCTGAGGGGTCTGGGTAAACACACGCACAGCCGCGCTGCCGTCAAGATGCTGCCCACCTTCGTGAGAGCCACGCCTGACGGGACAGGTATAGCGTACAGTACTACACACCGTACGCACACCGTACACACACCGTACACACACCGTACACACGGCGCGCAGCGCCGCAAAACGAAAGATGTTCGTCGACTAACTAAATGGAAGCTAAATGAAAACTAAGCCATGGCGACTAAAACTAAGACTAAATATATTGACAATTTCGTCAACAAATAAAAAGTAGACTAAGATCTTAGGAAGGGACTGGTGGACAAGAGATCCAGTAGAAGTAATTTTTACACTTGGTTGCATGGTGAAAATAGCCGCTCTACACAAAGTTGTGAGCCTGTAGATCGGCTATTTTCAGCAAGTGTAAAACACTAAAATCAGCCATTACGACGACATCAAGGCCTGCCAAAATACATTTTAGTCGACTACATCAACTGTAGATGTAGTCGACTAAAATCGCATGACATTTAGTCGCTTTACATAGATTCACACACACACATTCATACACCGATGGTGGCGGAAACCATGCAAGGCACCAACCAGCACATCGGGAGCAATTAGGGATTCAGTGCCTTGCTCAAGGACACTTCGACGCCAACTCTGCGGTTACCATCTAGCCACTCTACCCCTGAGCCACCGCCAAAAAAGTTTTGGAATATTTTTAAACAACACTTGATGTTTATTTGGTTTCGCCAGGGACACCCCAACACACATCTTGTGATCCTCAAAGCTCAAAGTATGATCAAGTAGGGCATTCATTTAGAATCTGGAGATGGGAGGTTTCTGGGGTTTCTTCAGGGACAAATTAGTCATTGGGCCAGTGGGGCCGAGGCCCAGGGGCCCTTGGCTCTCAGGGGCCCTTTGGGGAAATTGGACATGTCTGTATTTGAACCCTGAAAGGTCAGTGAAATCCTCAACACCATATAGAACCTGTGTGGTGTTAGCCGGCTTCAGATGTGTTTGAGTCTGAGCGGGACCAATGGTGTGTAATGCAGTGGTTCTTCATCCCC
>NC_137874.1:8148335-8168335 GCF_963924005.1 Protomyctophum bolini | reverse complement strand
ACAGACATTAGTGCATCCCTGCTGTCCATGCTATACAGACATTAGTGCATCCCTACTGTCCATGCTTTATAGACATTAGTGCATCCCTACTGTCCATGCTATACAGACATTAGTGCATCCCTACTGACCATGCTATACAGACATTAGTGCATCCCTACTGTCCATGCTATACAGACATTAGTGCATCCCTACTGTCCATGCTATACAGACATTAGTGCATCCCTACTGTCCATGCTATACAGACATTAGTGCATCCCTACTGTCCATGCTATACAGACATTAGTGCATCCCTACTGTCCATGCTGGTCTGGTGAGTCGCGGGCGTGTGCACGAAACGAGAGCGAGCGCAAAACAACGGGAACCGCGCTCACGTAAACGTATGTTTGCGTTGTCGCACCGCGACTGCTCCCCAGTGCTCCGTGCAAAAACGCAGGTCTCGTTGAAAATGAACTATAGGCGCGTTTTATCGCTTCACGTTTGAAAGGCCCTTTAAAATCAACTCCTCCACCGTTACTGGTGTAATCCACAGTTAGGTCCATGAGAACAGTCCAAGTCTCTCTCTGATTGTCTCTCTCTCTCTATCTATATCTATCTCTCTCTCTCTCTCTCTCTCTCTCTCAGGACTACGACATCGGTAACATTGCCATGGTGAACGACACGGTGGGAACCATGATGAGCTGTGGCTACCGAGACCAGAGCTGTGAGATAGGAATGATCATCGGTGAGATTCAGACGTTTATATATAGTATTACTACTAGACCAGAGCTGTGAGATAGGAATGATCATCGGTGAGATTCATACGTTTATATATTGTATTACTACTAGACCAGATTCATACATTTATATATAGTATTACTACTAGCCCATTTAGACCTGACATCAGTAGCAAAGATTTGAGTTAAAAAACGTGGCCACGCTATGAGCTTGTAGATTTGCTATTTCTTCATTGGCTAAAGTATAAAATAATGCTTATAACACCAAAAGGGGTTCCCGTCCCAAAAGGTAGGATCACAAAGGCTGTGCAGGTATAGATCACTTGACATTTAATTTAATTTAAATTAAAGAAAAACATTTTTTGGCATCTGCCACTTGAATTCAGGTGACTTTGATTCATTGACATCAAAAGAGGCCTGTCAGCTCAAACCCACAATGCAATGTTTTGTTTTCAAGAGTGTTGCTGTGCACAAACATCTGTAGCATTACAAATGAAATACAACCCCCCCCCCCCCCCCCCCCCCCCCCAATTTAGGCATTTAGCAGACGCTCTTAGTCCAGAGCGACTTACATTAAGCAAGAACCAAGAATAAAAAAGCATGGTAATACATCAAATACATGCGAAGTAGTTATCATGAATCATACATAAGCTAAGAGCGTATCAGTGGAAAATGTATATGAATGAAACTATGCACTAGTATAAACTACACTGTACAGTGCTATGTTTACATAAAAGGCTATAAGTCTACATAAACTGCTCTCTTAAGTCTGCATAAAAATGCTATCTAAGATACATAAGTTGAGCCTTTTCATACGGCTGTAGGAGGTCGAGCAAACATATCTACATACATATCTACCTACATATCTTAAACTATTTCCAGCAATGGTATAATGATTTCTTCTTTGGGTATATAGATCTTGTTGAGCTGGTTATTTTGAAAGTAGCTCTCAAGTCAAAAAAGTTGTGGGCACCCCTGTACTCGAACAACAGCCATGGTTGTTACATCCCCGGGCCACCTTTTTTTGACCCACTAGCATTTCGATGGATCGACATACACAAGACAATCGTTTCTATTGTATTAACAGGACCATTGGCTCAGATCTATTCAGGTTGGAAGATGCAGATATAACTAAAGTCATCGTAAAAAGGATTAAGCACGGAACCAGTTCTGGAACCAACGTTGTTTTTGGTGGAAAAGGGGACTCTTTGGACACATAAGGGTCGATTTGGTTCTTCACTATCAATTTGGCTGGGGAGGGGGTCATGGACCACTGCTTAACACCCATTTAGACCTGAGAACGATTCTACAAATTCCTTCTAAATCCCGAGAAGTTTTCTGAAAAACCCTATGTTTCTATGTCAGTCGTTCTCAAACATTTCCATGTCAAGGACCCCCAAAAATATATGTAATTGGCCGCCGACCCCTCATCTGAAAATATGTCGTTCCAGGGGACCCCTCAGAGGCAAATATTTGAGTTAAAGAATATACATTCAAAGATTTGCGCCACATTTCCGAGATCTTTCAAAAATAGCAGACCTACAAGCTCATGGAGTGGCGCAGAGTGCCGTGCTACGAGCTTGTAGATCTGCTATTTTTCGATAGCTAAAGTATAACGTAATGCTTAAAACACCAAAAGGGGTTCCCGTTCAGAATGGGTTAACACCACTCTCTCTCTCTCTCTCTCTCTCTCTGTCTCTCTCTATGTCTCTCTCTCTCTCTCAGGCACAGGGACCAACGCGTGCTACATGGAGGAGATGAGGAACGTGAAGCGCGTGGAGGGCGAGGACGGCAGGATGTGCATCAACACGGAGTGGGGCGGCTTCGGGGACAACGGCTGCCTGGAGGACATCCAGACGGAGTACGACGTGGCCGTGGACCGGAGCTCCCTGAACCCCGGGGTTCACACGTACGTCAACTTGTAGATCAGCTGAGCTTGTAGATCAGCTATGTTCGGGGGCCGCGCAACCCAGCATTCTTTAGCTAGTGGAGTCTGGAGATGCGATGTAAATATTAGGGGCCGGGACTAATTGCGATTAATTAACTACAGAAAACGATTTTTTTCACCGCGGAACGTTGTCACTGGACAGTTTTTCAGACGGACCTGCGCACCAAGTGTCCGTGTCCTCTTCAGACGAAATAGGAAATTGGAAATAGGATCTAAAAGGCTATCCGATGGTAGCGTGGATTACAGCACAGTTGTGTGCAATTATTCAATAAAATAATTATTACCCCTATTACTACAAAAACAATGTTTCATTGCTTAAACTTATGTATTCACTATTCATTGATTCACTAGTATACCAAAATCCATTTGAAAAAATGGCTCTCACAGTTCTTAATAATAATATATATATGCGATTTAAAATGCGATTAATCTAGATTAATTAACTACAAAGCCTCTGATTAATTAGATTCGTTTTTTTAATCGAGTCCCAGCTAGTATATATATATATATATATACGACATGGACATGGAACGCAAAATACTGCGTTCAAGTTCAGGAGACTTTGGGGGAAGAAAAAAATTCTTTCACCGTAGTAAATGCTGCATTCATGGTCTGGAAAGGGCAGTTGTTTTACATTGATGTCTATGTGTGCACGTCCCTGCCCCACACACACGTCTCAATATTTGCCATTGACAATGAAAGGAGAAATTGGGTCAAACGTCCGCCATATGTTATGACGTGAATTTGTGCCGACACAAACATTAAATGCCGTTGACAATGAAGGGAAACTTTAACGTCACACGTAGACGAGCAAATCGGCAATCGCATACGTTCAGATGAGATGCGCTGTGATGATGTATAATGATGAGAGCGCCCCTCACTTCACACAGGTGTGATTTTTTTTTTTAAATCCACATTTATTTTAGATTTGAGCTGAAAAGCATTATTTTGGCTATTCAAAAATGGCATGCATTTTTAGCACTGTAGCCACCCATAAGGGACATGCTGAAGGTGAAAACAACAAGGTCACCCAAATCTTTACAACTTATGGTAATCAAATAATGTCGTCTAATGGATGCAGCTTGACTGGTTGGACCAGTTAGAGAGAGAGAGAGAGAGAGAGAGAGAGAGAGAGGTAATGCTGACTGATATAATTCATGGCTTCAGCTGCCTGACTCAGTGACATAACATTTATCTACTGTATATTGATAACCATGACATTGATGATTGTCCTACTACTGCATCAGAGGGACTGACTGTATACGTACAATAGATGCATACATGTTCCTGCTCATTCTGTTCCCATCGTGGTGTCCATGATCTGCTGAAGACGTCATAGATCCACTGTTTACTTACTTACTGTATGTAATTCTCTGTGTGTGTAATGCATGGCTGTGTGTTGGCATAATGTTCTCGGCGCCTGTGGCTCAGACGGATCTATATCCTCACCCACCACCCCAAAGGTTGGATGGAGACTTTTAACCCATTTAGGCCGGACATCGAATTTATTTTATATATATACCTATATTTCTATATCAGTGCTTCTCAAACTACTTCATGTCAAGGACCCCAACATGATATATAATTGGTCACCGACCCCCATCTGAAAATATGTTAGATAGATAGATAGATACTTTATTTGTCCTTTCGGAAAATTTGTTTTGTGCACAGCAGTCATCAGGATACAGAAAACGTATACAAACAAACAGATCACACAGTACATTGTCATTGACAATGAAGAAACAATGCCAACAGAAGGCCACCACTGCCACCAGTCATAGTTCCAAGAGGCATCACATCACACTTTATGCACGGAACTGGGATGGCGCCCGCTTGTTGTTCATAAGTCCTATACTTATGGGAACAAACGATCTTGAGGCCCTATAGCCTGCAGGGAGGTTACCATGTACCGTCGCCCTGGTGGTAGAAGATGGTATTGGCTGTGTGTTGTCCCTATGTTGTTCCAGGGACCCCCCCAGAAGCAAAAAGTTTAGTTAAAAACGTACGTTTGAAAGAATATATATGTTCAAAGATTTGCACCACATTTTCACGATTTTCCAACGGCTAAAGCATAACATAATGCTTAAAAACACCAACACGGGTTCCCGTCCAGAATGGGTTAAATTACAACACGGACATGACATTAAAATGATTTGTCTTTCCATGTGTCTGCCTGTCTGTCTGTCTGTCTGTCTGTCTGTCTGTCTGTCTGTCTGTCTGTCTGTCTGTCTGTCTGTCTGTCTAGGTTTGAAAAGATGATCAGTGGGATGTATCTGGGAGAGGTCGTCCGATTGGTTCTGGTGAAGCTCGGGGAGGAGGGACTTCTGTTTGACGGGCAGGTGTCGGAGCCACTGAGGACGCAGGGTGAATTCCAGACCAAGTTTATCTCGGACATAGAGGAGTGAGTCGTTCACTCATTCGTCCATTCATTCACTCATTCACTCGTGTGTGTGTGTGTGTGTGTGTGTGTGTGTGTGTGTGTGTGTGTGTGTGTGTGTGTACACAGATATGTACATGGGTGCAGTGCACAGATATGTACATGGGTGCACATAGGCTACTGTATGTGTCTGTGTGTGTGTGTGTGTGTGTGTCATTCAGTGGTTCCCAAACTTCTTCATGTCAACGACCCCCAAATGGACTCTAATTACCCCGCGAACCCCCATTTGCGCGCGTATGGTTAAAAACTAGTGTTTTTCAGTGTTCGACTTAGATTCAGGTGGCGTTTGACTTCAAATGTAGAGGTTAGGTACACAGGGGTTGGGGTTGGAGCGTACGTCTGAATTCTGCTTAGTTGCGCGCCTCTGTTTTTCTGTTTTCTTTCTCATAATAATGTCTCTTGGTCTCACTGTCTCTCTCTGGCCTAAAACTACATGGAACAACAGCCTTCCCACTTCCAGTCAGATCTGCCCCCTCCCTCCTTTAAATCTAGACTAAAACACACCTCTTCTCCCCTAACACATTCAGACTGTGTTTCATTTCACTGCAGCCATGTGACGTGTCCCATGTTTTTGTACATGCTGTCTTTGTTTATTGGTGTTTTCTCATGTTTCTTACATTTTCTGTGTTAACTGTTCTTTACTGTCTATTACTTATTATGCTGTTTTACCTCGATGTACAGCACTTGTTGTTGACACATTCTGGACGGGAACCCCCTTTTGGTGTTTTTTAGCATTATGTTATACTTTAGCTGTTGAAAAATAGCAGATCTACAAGCTCGTGGTGCCGCGCTACGAGCTTGTAGATCTGCTTTTTTTGTGTTTATCGTGGAAATGCGGCGCAAATCTTTGGATATATATTCTTTCAGAGCGAACGTTTTTAACTAAAATCTTTGCTTCTGGGGAGGAGGTCCCTGGAACTACATTTTCAGATGGCGATCCACGGCCAAATACATATCATTCTGGGGGTCCTTGACATGAAAAAGGTTGAGAACCACTGACATAGAAACATAGGTTTTTTGGATTTAGAAGACTTTTTCTTTTGAATAGAGGGTATGCGCACATCAAACCAGGAAGTTACAGTATGCGGGAACGCCTACTGAGTGCCAAAAAACTACTTTCTGGCCTTGACAGCCGAAACATCCAAACAGAAAAGTCCAATATGATTGCATTAAACGATGTTAAACGACGTTAAACTCACTTTGCCACTCGATTCGCCACTCACTTTATGGCATGTGCATAAATACCTCCTATCGTCCTCGGGTCTAAATGTGTTTAAATGTGCTTTAGAAATAAACTCTGTCGCTGTCTCTTTGTCTCTCTCTCTCTCTCTCTCTCTCTCTCTCAGGGAGGAGGGGGGCCTGGAGAGCGCCCGGGACGTCCTGGCGGCGTTGGGCCTGCAGGGGGCGGGGCCCGTGGACTGCCGCCTGGTCCGGTTGGTCTGCGACACGGTGTCCACGCGCTCGGCCTACCTCTGCGGCGCCGCCCTCGCCACCGTGGCCGAGCGCATCCGCAGGAACCGCGGCTGCGGCGCGGAGCGCCTGAGGACGGTGGTGGGCGTGGACGGGACCGTGTTCAGGAAACACCCAAAGTCAGTAATGCCTTCTGATTGGTTCCCTGACTGACTGACTAACCAGCATGCTGTCAGCCTTCTGATTGGTCCCTGACTGACTAACCAGCAGGCTCGTTCTGCCTTGTTCACCCATAGAGTTATATATGAATAGAGAAGACACCCGAGTTCTCCTCCCATCCATCCACTTGTATTAAGTTGCTCAAAAGCGCATGAGGCGATTTCACTCCTCCTTCCTGGTAGGAACAGAGTGCATTCTGGGATGGATTTGCCTCAAACACATGAACGCGCTGCCGTTGACTATCATTGTGCCGTTTGTGCGCGTTCACGTATGAAACATTCGTTCACGTGTCATGGCCTCAATCACATGAACGTGCGCAATGATAGTCAACGGAGCAGCGCTGGCTCGAGCTGCAATGACAAATTCGGCCACTATGTCCATTTCGCCTCAGGGTTTCCTCCGGGTGCCTTCTCTATTGTATATATACTCTAAGGTTCCACCTTGTTTATGTTGAATTTGTTAAAAAAACATGATGTGCCCCTGCATGCAGTCACCGTGCTGCACCCCGTGATGTTCCTTTTTTACTGACACCAAGTTTAAAATAAGAATTGAACTCACGGAATATCAATACGAGGCAACTGAAAAACATGTTATTTCAATGGTAGTGGATGGAGAGACGACAGCCAATGGGTGCGAAGAGGGGCACAACCGCACGGGCGGGACTTGACAAAGGCTGAATTCTCTCTCTCTCTCTCTCTCTCTCTCTCTCTCTCTCTCATCCTCTCTCCACTGACTCCACCTGCTGGTTGTGCGTTTGTGTTTTCCGTTTTGGGCATTAGCCCAGTGGTTCCCAGGCCCCCAGGGGCCGTCCTTGAGGGAGTTCCAGGGGGTACCTGATAGTTTGGAACCAAATGGACCCTTATGGGTCTGTAGCTCTGAGAGTGTACACATGGTTCCATTTGTACATTTGCCATTGATTTTACAATATAAATTGGGCGTCCCAGAGATAGAAATGCCATTAAATGGGGGTCCTTAAAATTAAACGGGTTTAGAATCACCGCTAGAGCCGTAAAAAATCTTCTCTTATGGGGGTCCCTGGCATAGCTTTTTCAAACGGGGTCCTTTGATATGAAATGGTTTGGGGACCACTGAATTAGCAGGTAGGAGGCGGGGGTTGTCAGTGCTTATAGGATTCACCTGGGCCTCATGCATGTTTCACTCTGTCATCTCTCTCTCTCTCTCTCTCTCTCTCTCTCTCTCTCTCTCTCTCTCTCTCTGGGAACTGGTCTGTCAAGCTTCAAGAAGAATGAAGATGTTCTGTTGTTTCATCTCTTGCAGTCGCTGTCGGACAGAAACCTCTTATCTCAATATTTATCTGGGTTTTTTTTTTCGTGTGAATTAATGCCCTATACTTCATCAATCATACAAGAGCGTTGCGCAAAAATAGCCGATCCAAGCTCCTCGTCTTCAACAATCAATTGTCTGCTATTTTCGCTGGTTTTCGAAAAGCTTTTTAAATGTGAAAGTGCACTTTGACGTTAGTGAATTTGAATGTCTGTGGGTTTTATAAATATTTAACTCACTTAATAAATATGAATAACTCCATTGGATCCAGTGGAACTGGAAATGGAAATGTTATTGTCAATAATGACAATAACAAAGAGATCATGTAGAATTACTGCGGTAGTAACAAAACATTATACATTGATTATGTATTACACACGTTGAGGCGCATGCAGGTCTATACTTCTAAATAATATATTGTTGCTGTCAGGCAAAAAAACATTATCTCCATATTTTATTTTATTTCTTTTCTCGTGAATTAGCTTGTCAATCTGCTACTTTTGCTCTTTTTTAATTTGAACCCTGAAAAATAACAATTTTGGGACATAATAATATGACGATATGAGGTTTCCACCCGACAGAGAAGGTATGTGTGCACTCAGTGTGTGTGTGTGTGTGTGTGTGTGTGTGTGTGTGTGTGTGTGTGTGTGTGTGTGTGTGTGTGTGTGTGTGTGTGTGTGTGTGTGTGTGTGTGTGTGCGCGCACACAGTACATGTAGGTGCAGTGCACAGATATGTACATGGGTGCACATACTGTGTGTGTGTGTGTGTGTGCACTGCAGTTCTAATATGCAAAGTGCTCCTCCGTTGCCTGTCAGCAGTTGGCAGTCATGCAGGGATTCTCCACTCCAGTGCTCTCCGTCTCCTGCCGTGTTTTGCAGGGTTTGATGAAAGCTGCACTCGGTCCATTCCTTCATGTTGTCCACCCAGGATTTTCTCCTTCTTCTAATTCTTCCCTCTCCCCCTACCCCCCCCCCCCCTTGTGACGTGACCATAACCACGCCGGTTCACGATGTTTTGCTGTCGAGAGTAGTAGAGAGGCTGCCTGTGTTTGTGTGTGTTTGAGCCATTTTGACATGATCAGATTCTAAAAATGTCTGTTTGAAAATGACAGTTTTCTGAAAAGGCTATGTTTCTGTGTCAGTCGTTCTTCGATTTTTTTCAACAAATAGCAGACCTACAAGCTCGTAGCGCGCCACTCGTAGCTTGTAGATCTGCTATTTTTCAATAGCTAAAGCAGAACATAATGCTAACACAAAAAGGGGTTCCCGCCCAAAATGGGTTAAATATTATTTGTGTGTGTGTGTGTGTGTGTGTGTGTGTGTGGGGGGGTGTGTGTGTGTGTGTGTGAGAGGGAGGGGTGCTGTGCATACATGTGCGTGCGCGTGTGTGCATGGTAGTCAGACAGACAGGCAGACAGACAGGTAAACAGGCATAAAGCAGTCATATGATTCATAACCTGATTGCCTGCATGCATGCATGCATCCATGCATGGGGAGCTTTGATCAGCTTTTCCGCAGCGCGCTGCCCTTGGATCTTGTCATTCAAAAGCAATGCTTGCCTGAGGGGAAGTATATATACTGTGGCTGGCTGCTGCATATAGCCTGTATACTGCTGCCCTAGGTCGTCTGCTCTGCTCTGCCTGGCTGGCTGGCATCAAGCCCGGAGTGGCTGGTCCATTCTGACTAGTTGGTATACATACACAATGACACAGCACCGTGAAATCGAGGTCGAAGCCGCGTCCATTTCGTCGGACTGAAACCAAGACGAAAAATGTCCGTCGACGACACACGGACAAACTAAATGGAAACGAAATAAAAACTATAGGCTATGATGACTAAAAACTATAAGACTACATGTACTGACAATTTAGATGGTTAGATAGGGGACTGCTAGTGGACAAGAGATCCAGTATAAGTCATTTTATAATATTGGTTGCATGCTGACAATAGCTGATCTACAAGCTCAGCGCGACGCGTCTCCGGGCCGATAGGTGTGAACGGTTTTGCCGACGTGCTAATGGGGGACGATTTAACCCATTCTGACCTGAGATCAGATTCATACGAGGTTTCCACTAGGACACACACTGGTCTGATGAACCCATTCTGACCTGAGATCAGATTCTAAAAATGTCAGTCGTTCTTCGAATTTTTCAAAAATAGCAGACCTACAAGCTCGTATCGCGCCACTCGGTGGCGCGATATGAGCTTGTAGATCTGCTATTTTTCAATACATAAAGCGTAACATGATGCTAACACCAAAATGGGTGCCCGGTCAGAATGGGTTAAAACAAAGGCGGCTTGCATGCTGTGGTGGTTTGCTACTAAACAGACATTTGCGTGCACAAGGGCTGCCAAAGTATAGGCTATCTTTTGTTGTTTTTCTTGTTTTTTTCGACCACCTTCTCTTCAAAAATTAGACTGGCCCAATGGACCATACGCCGGTTCCCCCCACTTTGAGAACCATAGATGGAACTCTCCTAACACCTCAGGAGTCAGGAGTTACTGGACCGTTCTGTCTACAACTATAATGCAACATGAAATTGTCTCTGTCGGGCGGGCGGTACCACACACGTCCAACACTGTTACTGTTCAGGATTCAAATGAAGAACATGGCCAAAAGTAGCAGATCTCACAAGCTCGAAACACGGCGCTTGTAGATCTGCATTTTTTTTATGCTTTGTATCTTGTGTGAACAAGTAGTAGAGCCGTTCATTTAAAGGGATAGTTCAGATTTTTTTTTTAACTTAAGCTGTATGAAATACTTGCCATTAATATAGTTGTTGCAACTGTATTAATTGATGGCCAGAGTACCAAAACCAGAGCAGAACTCCCACCACGGGACTCGATCAATTAATACAGTTGCAACCACTATATAATGGCAAGTATTTCATACAACTTAAAAATCTGAACTATCCCTTTAAGTCAGAATATGGAGATAAGAGTTTTCTGCCCTGACGGCAACGATATCCAGGTCGAAGGCCCTCCTTCACTGTTATCATCGTGTGTACAGGTACATAATGGTAAAGAGCTGCTTCTAAAACGGTTAGTTCCCCAATACTTCGTTCTGATTGGCTTGTTACCGTTGTAAATCTCACGATAATCCTCACCTTCAATCACTTTATATATCATTCCCAGCTGATCCCGCAGCGCTGTAGCAGAACTGGGGAAGGGGAGCACTTGATTGCCTTTAATTACACGCCCTGGGTAGGAGACCCTCCGCTACGCGGCGGGTCCAGGGGGGCAGTCAGACAGATATTTCGTGAAGCCACTAAGGAAATCGGGACTTCCTGAAAGTTCATATAATGGCCTGTTGTGGCGCTGTCATTGGGCCCAAAAAAACCCCCATAGCTCCATAGAGGTCCATGTATTTGGGCCCAACTTCACCTAGACTGTATTACCTTAATAGACATGGTCATGAATACTTTCTGCTTCCAGTCACTAGTTTAAAGGGACACTTCACCCTTTTTGCAAAAAAATATATGTTAATGACGTTTAGAAGCTTTAGATCACTTTCCTGGCGGTATTTATGTGTGTAATATGTGGTTTTAGATATTTTAGATTGTAGCAGTGAGCCTGTTGTCTCTGATGTCATGAACACTGGTCTCACTACCTTCCTGGACTACAATTCCCATAATTCTTTGGTGCACTGCTCCTCCTTGTGGATAGGGGGGAGAGCTGTCTTACTGAGACAACATGTAGTCCAGGAAGGAAGTGAGCCCAGTGTCCATGACATCAGAGACAACAGGCTCACTGCTACAATCTAAAATATCTAAAACCACATATTACACACATAAAGACCCACAGGAAAGTGTTCTAAAGCTTCTAAACATCATTAACATTAACAATATCTTTTTGCAAAAAGGGTGAAGTGTCCCTTTAAAGTCTCATTTCTCATGTCATAATATTCTTCTTGGAAAATTATGGTCCCATTTATTTAAAAAATGACCATAAAGTCGCGTATGTTCTGAGGGGCGTGGCTATGATCGGGAGCCACCCCCCCCCCCCCCCCCCCGTTCGAGTCAAAATAAAAACCAACGGGGGAATTAAGTCCCGCCTCGTTGTCTGGGCCAGCCAATGGGCCAGCTGGGCCCAAACGGATCTAGAAAAGATGGCGATTTACAATTCAAGGACTGACTGGCTTCATCTTACGTTCCATATCAGACCCGGAGAACGCTTTGTCCATATTTTATTTTTTTTACAGTCTATGGGCGGGTCTCACTACGCCTCTCTGCCATTATCCCATTTTGGGCGGTGACCCATTTTGGTGTTAGCATCATGTTATGCTTTAGCTATTGAAAAATAACAGATCTACAAGCTCATAGCGCGCCACCGAGTGGCGCGCTACGAGCTTGTAGGTCTGCAATTTTTGAAAAATCGAAGAGCGACTGACATAGAAGACATTTTTAGAATCTGATCTCAGGTCGGAATGGAAAACTGTCAGGATGTAGAAGACATTTTCAGAATCTGATCTCAGGTCAGAATGGGTTATAATTATAAAATACCCGGTATATAACCTGCATAACCCTCTTGTGGCTCATTGCTTTATTCTGTCCTTAATTCCCCTGCAGTTTCAGCGAGCGGCTGAAGTCGGCGGTGCGAGTGCTGGCGCCCCGCTGCGACGTCGGCTTCCTGGTGTCGGAGGACGGCAGCGGGAAGGGAGCCGCCATGGTGGCGGCCGTGGCGCAGCGCCTGGGCCTCATGTCCCGCCTCCTGGAGGACAGCGAGGGAGAGGACGACGACGACGAGGAGGAGGACTACGATGAAGACTCATGAGACTTAACCCCTTTAGGTCGGGTGTTTTATAAGCGTAATATGTACTTTAGCTATTGAAAAATAGCAGATCTACAAGCTATACGAGCTTGTAGGTCTGCTATTTGTTGAAAAATCGTGAAAATGTAGTGCAAATCTTTGAATATATATATATATACCGGTAATATACGTTTTTAACTCAGAAATTTGCTTCTGGGGGGGGGGGGGGGGTCCCTGCCTGGAACAACATATTTTCATATTACAGTATATATTTTTGGGGGTCCTTGACATGAAAACGTATGAGAACCACTGACATATAAACATTTTTAGAAGGCATTTTGTAGTGACAACGAAGGGAGAAATACGACCTCGAGTGACGTACACCCAGGATGTTTTTGAGTGGTGCAACCACTCCTATAGACGGCTATGTGTGTGGCTGTGGCTGTCCCTGTGTCCCTGGCTGTGTCTGAGCACGAAAATAGCGTTATAGCGTTTGTTCACCACCGAGTGTCACTGTTGCACAGCCTAACGCAGGCGTTCAGGACGACATGCAGAATCCAGGTCTGGTGAGTCGCGGGCACGCGTGCAACAAATTCACAGGACCACGCTCACGAAATTATGCTTGCGTGTTGCCGCTCGACTTCTCCGCACGCACAGAAACGAAAATACGCAGGTCTCATTGAGAATGAACTATAGGCGCGTTAAATCACTTCCGTTTGAATGAAACTAACAATTAGTCATTTGAGTTTTCATGAATGTTTTTCTTGATTTGCAGTCCACATTCTATCACATTTAGAGCAGTGGTTCTAAAACTTGAATACAAGGAGAACTTCCATATGTATTTATATTTTCTTTCTTTCTTTCTTGTATTCTTTCAATTATTTTTCAACTCTTCTATCTTTATTTTTCAAATATGTTATACAAACAGGGTGAGGAAATTATAAAAAATAAAATAAAGAGGAAGGTATTTGAAGTATTTATTCCAAATGTGTGGAATGGAGTATATTCACAGTCATATACAGTACATCATCTGCGACTTTTGCTACTTTGAATGCCGAAAAGTAACAGTTTTGGACATTGGAGCTTTCCACCCGACAGAGTCAATATTCTCAATCATATATAAAGTGAGAGTGCCATGTTGTAGATGGCCTGTCTCGTGAACAGTGTTGCCAACTCTGGTGAGAGAAATAAGCCAAGCCACCTCCAAAAAACAAGCCAACTCTTTGAGAGAGAAATACGCCAAAACTCCCCCCCCCCCCCCCCCCAAAAAAAAAACAGCCAAAACAAGCCCAATAATATGGACATTATATTCCTAAAAAAAAGATTTGATGCATGTATCATTAAAATACTATACTGTTACACTGTATGTCTATAATAATGAATGTATTTGGTCGTCAGTATACACACATACTAATAGCCAGGGCTTAATAAGTAGAGACACCTGACCGATTCTGTCACTCAATGTGATTCAAGAAATGGAATGCTGGCTCGTTCGAGTTTCAAAACAAGCCACCGAATTTTTTAAACAAGCCCAAAAAAAAAAACCCGCAACCTGCGACTCAGGAGGAAGTAACCCTGTTAGTGATAGTGAATGATGGCCTGTGTATAGCCATGAGTGACATGCATAGCTCTCCCCCTTCTGCTTTTTATGCTGGTCTGATCTTATCAATGTCATTGTCTTGATGGCATTGTTCCTGCTGCTCTGCTCTGTTCTGTGGCACCCTGCCCCCCCGTGGGGGGTCTTTGTCTGGTGTCACTGTTGTTGCTGCTCTGTTCTGTCCTGACCAGAGGGGGGTCTTCCGTCTTTGGCTGATGTCATGTCACTGTCGTATAGCGACACTGTAGTAGGTGTGCAACGGTTCATACATTTCACGGTTCAGCGATGTCACAGTTAATCGTACATTTTCGATACAGCAAAAAAAAAAAGAATCCAGATAAATGTCCTTGATTTTTCTTTACTGCAACTTGGGAGAGCGGGAGTCGTATTACTGAAGGAGTCTCAAATAACAGTGGCATTATTCGCTGGCAAATTAACCAAACTCTCGTCTCTCTCCCTCTCTCTCTCAACCGCACACAGATGTAGCAACTTTGTTTGACTTGTTTCGGTCTGCCTCGTGAAGTGCAGAGCACATCATTATTAGAAGTTGATTTAACTAACCACTTAAACCTTAAACCCCTCCATTCTTAGTAACAAACGGACCTGTAGTTGAAACTGCACTGTGCAACTGTGGTCTTAAGTGGTCTTGACAGATATCAGTAGGAAAGCTGAGAGGGATACACTGTACACACACACACACACACACACACAAGAGAAGCCTCAAGGCTCTGTCGGGATTTGATCCCAGTTCCCAGGCCAAACTATTACATCACCAAACACCTATAAACAAGCAGCCAAGGACAGAGGTATATATGTAATGTAACTAAGAGAAGAGATTGAGCAAGCACTCAGTGGAGTAATTCAACGTACTAATAACTAAAGTACTAAAAAAATCGGGTGCCACGGTTCAGGTATAGTCGTTGACGCCGAGGAGCGAGGAAGGCCTCCGGGCCGAAGCGTCGGTCGGTGCACACTATGGAACTTTCCTCTATTCTACCCCGGGATCCAATCTGATTTCAATGGGTAATTCCTGTCATTCCTGCTTGCTCAGGGGATAAATCGAATCTTAGGTCAAAATGCCAGATCCTTTGTCTTAGTACGTGAGACATGACCTTTGACACAATCTAAATGTCTGAATATTACTACCGTATTTATATACAGATTTGACCTTGCATTTTTTTGTGCCTTAAGTACAATATGCAGGTACTTTTACTTCACTAACATTTTGATATGGCTATCTTATATTTCTAGTATGTCGTTAAGTGAGAAACTAAAAAGAAGAAGAAACTGAAATCTGATTACTTCTGCCTACCACGATAAGGTATTAATTATCTTTGTTAATTATATATATGGTGGATTAGGTTGACTAAAAGAAAATACCAATTGAGCCGTGCAGGCAGTCTGGCCGGTCTAATAACAATACGACATACATCTTGTGTTAGCTTTATGTTTTTAAGGTTTTAATGTTTACCGGTAGAACTATAATTTGCCTGTCTGCCTTTCCCAGTTTCCGCCATTCCCCATTGTTATTATAACATGTGAAATGCAAACCGCCATGTGTTAACTATAGACGTTATGAGCGGAAGGAAGGGAAATGTCAACTAGACTTCCCTCAGGTTTATTATTATAAAGGGAAGACGTCAAGACGATAAACTACTGCGTTTTCTGTTTTTTTTATATTGAGGCAGAGAAAGAGAGAAAGCAGAGAGAGAGAGAGAGACAGCGTAGGAGGGAGACGGTATAGGAAAGCTGAGAGAGACGGTGAAGTTGAGAGGGAGACAGTGTGTAAGGACAGACAGACATATAAGGAAGTTGAGAGGGAGACAGTGTGTAAGGACAGACAGACAGATAAGGAAGTTGAGAGGGAGACAGTGTGTAAGGACAGACAGACAGACAGACAGATAGGGAAGCTGAAAGGAAGACAGTGTAAGGACACACGGATAATATTAATACGAAGGCTGAGTGGGAGGAAGACAGCGTAGGAGAGGTACAGGTGAACTCTACGATGTAATCAATCACTTACCAGTGATTCCAGGACTCGCTTTTTTATACCTGTATTTACATAAATCTCAGATTATAATTTCTTATCTTTGATACATAACTATAGAGATCATGCGTACTGATTTGCATGAGATTTGGATACAATCTGAAGGAGTAATATCAAAAAATGTGTTTTTACATAAGTCAGCCTCCTGGTGGCGCTATTAAATGCAGGTCAAAGGTTTTTTACTTGGCCTTTCTCTAGGGAGTGTGCATACAAAGTTTTACACAGATCGGTGCAGTTATTATAGGTAAAAAGACAAATGGGCCAGTTATAGCGCCACCACGAGGCTTATGTGAAAATGTACAAGTGGCATTTCTTCCCTCTGCCTAATGGGAACGTGTGCATACTTTCACAGAAATCGCACGCTGTGTTCATGATTTGAGGCATTTTGTTCAAAACGGACCAATCCATGCAAACTTTGGAAGGCAATCTTAGCCAATGGGGATTAAATATGGGGACGTGGACAGGTCCGTAATTGATAACATGACTGTAGAGATACCGATTTACCGATTTGCGTGATGTGTGGATAAAATGTGTACGAGTAAAATAAAGAAATGTGTGGAGCAAAGGTCTGCCTCATAGTGGCGCTATAACAGGCCGGGCCAACAGGGCCGGAGATTAGCTGTACACAGACAGGCGGACGGATAGACACACGGACACACACGTGGACAGAGTGCAAAACATACATGCGTCCCGCCTGGGGGTCGTCCCTATGTTCCCTCAGCCCTATGTTCCCTCAGCCCTATGTTGTTCCATTCCAAAACAGACCCTATGTTCCCTCAGCCCTATGTTGTCCCATTCCAAAACAGACCCTATGTTCCCTCAGCCCTATGTTGTCCCATTCCAAAACAGACCCTATGTTCCCTCAGCCCTATGTTGTCCCATTCCAAAACAGACCCTATGTTCCCTCAGCCCTATGTTGTCCCATTCCAAAACAGACCCTATGTTCCCTCAGCCCTATGTTCCCTCAATCCGATAAGTGTAATAAATGTAATAGTGTAATAAGTATAATAGTGTAATAAGTATAATAGTGTATAGTGTAATACAGACAGCATTTTTTCCCCAATGAAATTGGCTGACAGCTTGTCTCGTCTCGTCATAATAATAGGTTCATAATAATTACTAAAATTAATTAACTTATAATTATATCGGTCGGCCTCACGGTGGCGCTATAACAGCCCACTTTACGTTTTGGCTTATAACTCTTGAACCATATCTTGTGTACGGTTGCAAGTTGGTCATCCGTCAACTTTTTGCAAGATTCTATAACCTGGACGTGGCAGAGCTTGCTATGACTCACGTAGTCCTGGGTGTCGCCTCTAGACGAGGCAGGTCACGTACATAGACTTTTAGGTTGGGGTAACTTATGTGAGTTGACCCTGGTATACCAGTATAGGGCATAGGGCATACCCTGGAGCATTTAGGTCAGTGGTAACCAACCTTTTCAAGGTGAAGTTAGCCCTTGGAGCATATAAGGGCAAGAGGGCACTTACTGTGTCATGGCGCAAAAGGCCCATTCATAGTCGAATGAAACTGTGTGCCTGTGGCAGCCAGGGGTCCCTGGAAGGGCCTCTGCTGTGTTTATATGCTGGTAGAATCTAAAGCAGCAGCATCAAATATTTGCAAGAAAAACTAAATATGTCAAAATGGGCAGATTGTTTTACAGCCCAAAACACGCCTTCATTGAGTTGAGTGACAGCTGACATGACAAGCCTCTGTTACGGCACTCCTTATATTAGGACCCCAGAGAACCAATGGGGTAGAACACTCCTTATATTAGGACCCCAGAGAACCAATGGGGTAGAAGACTCCTTATATTAGGACCCCAGAGAACCAATGGGGTAGAAGACTCCTTATATTAGGACCCCAGAGAACCAATGGGGTAGAAGACTCCTTATATTAGGACCCCAGAGAACCAATGGGGTAGAACACTCCTTATATTAGGACCCCAGAGAACCAATGGGGTAGAAGACTCCTTATATTAGGACCCCAGAGAACCAATGGGGTAGAAGACTCCTTATATTAGGACCCCAGAGAACCAATGGGGTAGAACACTCCTTATATTAGGACCCCAGAGAACCAATGGGGTAGAAGACTCCTTATATTAGGACCCCAGAGAACCAATGGGGTAGAACACTCCTTATATTAGGACCCCAGAGAACCAATGGGGTAGAAGACTCCTTATATTAGGACCCCAGAGAACCAATGGGGTAGAACACTCCTTATATTAGGACCCCAGAGAACCAATGGGGTAGAAGACTCCTTATATTAGGACCCCAGAGAACCAATGGGGTAGAAGACTCCTTATATTAGGACCCCAGAGAACCAATGGGGTAGAACAAACGTTCCGTCCTCACTGCATGTTACACTTTGCTAGTGCAATTAATTCACAGTATAAAATGTAAACCTTCATAAAAACTAAATAATTAAATAATTAAACAGACTCTTAGGTTAGGTTGTTTAGATGTGCTTCCCTGTGGGTTTGAGATGGTTAACATCGGTAGACTGTAAACAACTTGACTGCGTGTACTGTACGTGCGTTTGATTTGTGAGTTCTCTTGGCACAGTACCATGGGTGTGTACGCATAACAAAACCATGATGCTTCTATGCAACGATTGGTATGAAAAACATAATTGAAGCTGAGAAGTGTCGGCTATGTGGTTGACACGCACTGTGAGAAGATGAGTTCAGATATGTACCAGTGCCACTGTCTGCTATTTTGTTTAAAGCTGCATTACACCTCAAGCAGACTGAAATTATGAACCCTTTTGGGTGTTCTTTTGTCCATAAAGTGATGCTATTCTTGTGTGATCCTCAAAACAGGATTTGATATATTCAGACTAAAATTATTAATATTGCCACCACCACCAATAACCATGATAATACAGCAGCTATCTGCACCCGGGGAAATCACTTTGCCAGCTTGTGAATGTGATGGACATTTCCATTAATATTTTATTTTTGCCACGGACATGCAAAACAAGTGATCACAAAACACAAATGTATACAAATGTACACAAATGTACACAAATGTATAGCCTATAGTACTAATTGACTCTTGACGTGTCATAGTGCAAAACAAGTGATCACAAAACACAAATGTATACAAATGTACACAAATGTACACAAATGTATAGCCTATAGTACTAATTGACTCTTGACGTGTCATAGTGTCTACTCTATTCCACTGCGCTACACATTTTAAAATAAGTCATTTATCAAAACTTATTTTTGGGGAAAAGCCGATCTACAAGCTCACAACACATTACGGCATGTTGTGACCTTGTAGATCAGCAATTGTCCTTTCTTCTTAGCCTATAATGACAGGCCCAAAATTGGGATTTCAGGGTAAAAATTGCTATATAGTCACCCAATTTACCCAGAAAGACTGGGAAGTTATCCACTGTATACTGGCAGGTGGCCGTCCAGACAGGCATTATATGTGGCATAATGCATGGTCCAAGTATATTCCATGTTTGGGATTTCAATAAATGGGTCTTCCGTGTTATACAGTAAGTAGGCTACAGTTGCAGTCCGAGAAAGGGACACTTAGCTGCAAAGGTGAATGGGTGCGCAGTATACTTAATATTAGGTTAT
>NC_137874.1:8088542-8143135 GCF_963924005.1 Protomyctophum bolini | reverse complement strand
TTAATAGATATTTTCATGGAAAAAAAAAAAAGAATTGTGATCTCAATTATTGTGGCGGAAAGCACTATATAGGACCTCCTACTGTATGTTGTGGGGAGATACAAATGAAATTCAATGTTTTGTTTTGTTTTAATTCAAAATTCAATTAAATTTATAATATTTTGTATGTATTTAAAATATATAAAATATGCATACTTTAAAGGGAGAGACATGAATAGAGAAGACTCTTTTTGGGTGGGCGTGCAGCTCTTAAACTAGAGAGAGAGAGAGACAGATAGGCTACAAATTGGGTGAAATGGTTAATTTTAGAAACCATATTTAAAGCTTGTGCGTGCGTGTGTTGTGGTTTATTTCTGGGCAGTAAGTATGCTACCGGAACACATTGAAGAAGCATTTCTATATATATATATACATATTTAGTGTATGTATACATGTATGTAATGTGTGTTAATGTCTCTCTATCATAACTCAAATGAATAGCAGCTGTACAAGGGAGGGAGGGAGGCCCCACCCTGCCTGTCTGTATATGTATGAATGCTATCCCTGAGCCTATACGCTATAGCCCTGTTATTTTAATGTGGGACACACACAGTAATGGAGACTGCCTCTTCTCTGTCTGACCAGCTGTGTAACGTCACATCTTCATTATGACATAACCAGTGGTGGTAGAAGTACTCAGATATATATTTTATGTCTGTTTGAAAATGACAGTTTTCTGAAAAAGCTATGTTTCTATGTCAGTCGTTCTTCGATTTTTAAATAGCTAAAGCATAACGTAATGCTAACACCAAAAGGGGTTCCCGCCTAAAACGGTTGTAGGTAAAAGCCTTAATGCCACTATGTAGAAATACTCTTTTACTTGAGTAAAAGTGCAAAAGTATTGGCATAACAAAAAAAACTCTTTTCACACGTCGCTCAATCCACATGTTTGAAAAAAATATGTCCATATACTTCCTATATATGTGACTGCATTGTGAGCTCATAGATCGTCCATTTTCGAATAGCATAAGTATAGGGGCTTAAAGGCTTACGTGATTTATGTACGTTTTGTAATAATAATCTAAATCTGCACAACTACTTACTAACTAGTAATGAAAGCTGTCGATTGAGTGTACTAGTAGGAGTACAGTACTTTCCTATGGGAGCTGCAGGAGCACCCCTGAACAAAATATAGGAACGCAAATTAGAACCTTAATAATAGAGTATATATTAATAGAGACGCCACCGGATTTCTCCTCCCATCCACTTGCCTTAAAGGGACATTTCACCATTTTCGCACAAAACTATATGTTAATGACATTTAGAAGATTTGGAACACTTTCCTATGGGGGTCTTTATGTGTGTAATATGTGGTTTTAGATATTTTCGATTTCAGCAGTGAGCCCATAGTCTCTCTGATGTCATGGACACTGGGCTCACTTACTTCCTGGACTACAATTCCCATAATCCTTGTGGATGGGGAGGGCTGTCTTACTGAGACAACATGTATAGTCCAAGGACTGTCTAAAGAGGACAAGAAGCGAAGACCGTAAGGGCGCCGACATGTTGATCACATGGTGCTCCATGGAAGGAAAGAAACATGCGCAATGGGCTTTATGCAGCCTTGGTCTGCAACTGCGCATGTTCCTTTCCTTCCATGGAGCACCATGTGATCAACATGGCGGCGCCCTTACGGTCTTCGCTTCTTGTCCTCTTTAGACAGTCCTTGGTATAGTCCAGGAAGTAAGTGAGCCCATTGTCCATGACATCGGAGACACCGGGCTCACTGCTACAATCTGAAATATCTAAAACCACATATTACACACATAAAGACCCCCAGGAAAATGTTCTAAAGCTCCTAAACGTCATTAACGTATATCTTTTGGCAAAAAGGGTGAAGTGTCCCTTTTTAAGTTGCTCAAAAGCGCATGAGGCGATTTCACTCGTCCTTCCGGGTACTATAGGAACAGAGTGCATTCTGGGAGTGAAACCCCCTGAGCTTCCCCCTCCCCCGGCCGGCCATGACTGTGGTCTGGTCACGTATATATAGTCACACCTTTTATACGGACACAGGCATTCAAATGCTAATTATGGTGGCTGTTGTTGTTGTAAAACCTGCCAGGTAGAGTATACGCCGGTATACACAAGTTGCAGTACAGTAGCTTTTCTTTCTCCCCCCCCCCCCCCCCCCCCCGCCACAGTAGGGGGCCGGGGGAGGGCACCCCTGACAGTTAGTTATAAGAAGTATATTCGCCTCTGCCGGGGAATGTAAAGTATAGAAAAAAATGGAAATACCTCAAAAGTACTCGAGTACAGTTTTACTCTACACCACGATAGGGTTGTCCCCTCAGTCTATACAGTGTATATATATATAGGCCTATATATATATATAAATCTTTATTTTATTAATTATCCTCCCCCCCCCCCCCCCCCAAGGACTTGCTATATACAGTGTCAGTGACCCTTCAATTCTGCCAGTCTGTGTCATTGTGAATTGAACATTGTGAATGCTTTCTGATCTCGACCTCCCCAATCTGTAAAGGATTGTATGCAGCCGGGGAAACGCTGTTTTACACACGTTTGTTGATTAAATCAACTAATTGATCAGTGGACACACATTCCTGTGACCCGAATAATGGACTTTAGAATGTGTTGGCACAAAGGACAGCCAGAGACATAAGAGTCTCTTATTGCAACATTTTCTCATGAACTTGAAAAATGAGATTGATGATACTTTCGATTTGATATAACGTAAGAAAACAAAAGACGAATAACTTAACCCAAAAATAATCTACAAGCTCATAGCGCGCCACCGAGTGGCGCGCTACGAGCTTGTAGGTCTGCTATTTTTGAAAAATCGTGGCACAAAAAATGCGGCACAAATCTTTGAATATATATATTCTTTCAGAGCGATCGTTTTTTTTATTGTGACGCCAGGCCTAAATGGAAAACAAATATAAATGATATATTAGACATGTATGACAAGACATTTTAAATGATACAATGAATAAGCACAGAAGTAAATTTGACATGATACACACATGAACTGAAGGTTATTTTTTTACTACATAAGCCCTATTAAAAAAAATAAAGAAGAAGCAAAATAGCCGTTCTATAAACTCACAACATAATGTTGTATGGGCTGCATATTAATGCATTAAAGTCAAATAATGACTTAATGATTAAATTAGTTATGTCTAATTAACCATTATAGTGGTCAGGCTCTAGTTACTGCCCTTGACAGAAGAACCCATGAGCAGGAAAAGGCGGTTGTGGGTTTGATCCCCAGCTTCTAACGGGGAGGTTCGTTGAGCTCCGAGTCTGAAGAAAATAGCAGATCTACAAGCTCATCGGTGCCGCGTTACGAGCTTGTAGATCTGCTATTTTCGAGAAAAAAAACGTGAAAATGTGTCGCAAATCTTTGGATATATATTCTTTCAGCGCGAACATTTTTTACTCGAATATATATTTTTGATATATGGTCTAAATGGGCTAAACTAAAAACACCAAATAGAAACGTATTGATCATATCAGGAGATAAAGGTACTAAAGTAGTGGCAGAAATAAATGAATTAAACCAATCAGCAGAATGGTGGTGGAGCTGCTCAACTTGAACACACTGAAGGAATGCATAGTCTGTTGTGAAAACGGGGTAAAAATAGGCCACAAAACCTAAGAATGGAATTGGGCCTGACGTAGTTTTGTGGAAGTATAGCAGTCAGCTGGCATGTGATTAATATTTCAATAGATAAGAGGACATAGTAGATGGACAAAAGTCCCAGCAGATTAATCCAACTGATCACATTAATCAATTATACAAATAATACATATTAAAAAAATGGTGATTTGCCTGGCGTGCCGTGGCTCAGCGGTCCAGGCATACCTTGGCTGGTAATCCAGTCTGGCTGTGTGGCCGCGGGTTCAACTCCCGATCCCGACGGCCTTTACTGCGTGTCACCCTCCCATCTATCTCCCCCATTTCCTGTCAGCCTACTGTCTGTCCTTCCCATAATTTTTTTTAAATAAAGGCGAAAGCCACAAACATACATTTACAATGTTCCGCACAACGCAGCAGATCGCAAACCGCTGTGAGCTTGTAGATCAGTGGCCTCGGAAACCCCAGACGTGTGTGTGTGTGTGTGTGTGTGTGTGTGTGTTGAATTCAGAAGTGTGGGGTGCTAGTGATCACATATGGACACAAATGGACAGTATGGACACAAATACAAAACGCATGTCTCAATTATTTAATGAATCAATAAGGTGATCTTTAGGGAAGTTCGCTGTGTGTGTGTGTGTGTGTGTGTGTGTGCGTGCGTGCGTTGAATTCAGAAGTGTGGGGTGCTATAGTGAATCACATATGGACAGTAATTATATATCTTACAGGATTAAAGAGTTTGAGTCGTGACTCCCAAACACTTTTTTGTTTGTTCAGTATTGAGGCGGGAACCCTTTTTGGTGTTTTAAGCATTATGTTATGCTTTAGCTATTGAAAAATAGCAGATCTACAAGCTCGTAGCGCGGCACTCGGTGCCGCGCTATACGAGCTTGTGGGTCTGCTGTTTTTGAAAAATCGTGAAAATGTGGCTCAAATCTTTGAATATATTATATTCTTTCAGAGCGAACGTTTTTAACTAAAATCTTTGCTTCTGGAAGGTCCCTGGAACAACATATTTTCAGATGGCGGCCAAATGCAGATAATTCTTGGGGTCCTTGACATGAAAAAGGTTGAGCACCACTGACGTAGAAACAGAAAACCGTTAGGATTTAGAAGACATTTGTGTAAAAGGGCATGTAGTAGAGTACTTTTTCCACCCGCTGACTGTGTTTAACTTCTTTAAAATGCACACGGTTACAATGGGTATCACGTCGCCACATTAAAGATCAAATTACATTAGTATTCAAAGTTTAAAACTAAACTAAACCCAAAGCACCCTAGTTAGTTTGTTATACTGATGATTGCAGTCAGATGGTGTTGATTATGTGGTATTATTATACTCTATACTTTAAATGACGCTTAATTGAAGTTTATATTCAGTTAGACGTTCACATCGTCTCTGTTGGCTGGACACCTTGTACTTCACCATCATCTTTATTTATTCTCGGAAATACAGTTGAGGGCAATAAGCCCTCATTTTCAATGTAGCCGAGGTTACAATTCACAAAACACAAAATACATCAACACAACATTATGAATCGGGATACAATTACAAAGGAACTTTTCTCCCTCTACACGCATAGAGGGAAAATAGCCTACACCAAAACTACTGAAAACAGCCCATCTACTATAAGCTCGCAACGTGTTCACCCCAGAATAGGGACAACACTTTTGGCGGTTTAATCAGTGGCTCAGGGTTAGAGTGACCGTAGTTCAAACCCGGGCTGCCTCAGAGTTGGTGTCGAAGTGTCCTTGAGCAAGACACCGATGTGCTGGTTGGTGCCTGGGTGAATGTGATGCACAATCTATGTAAAGCGCCTTGGATAAAGGCGCTATATACATTTACCATTTATCAGAGAGAGAGAAAGAGAGAGTGTGTAACTTTAAGTACTGTACTTGATTACATTTATTCTCTACTTAGTATATTTAGATTATTACCAGTAAGACGCCTGAGGGCGAGAGGTCACTGGCCATACACGGAGCGTGTCTTGACTAGTGTGCAGGGTTTGATGAGGTCAGATCGACATATGGAATGTCAGCTCCATATATGGAGATCTAGGGGTGGCAGCGGTGGCAGTGTCACAGATGTCACGAGACCTGGGCACAATATATGAGGGCTTTCCCCATGTACTGTATGGGCATTTTGGGTGACGAAACATGTATGGGGATTTTGAGTGACGAAAAAGGCAAGATTTCATAGTTAACATATGGGCTTAATATCTTTGATTGATATTATGATCCCTGATTTACTATCATCCCTGATGATGTCACGATGGTACTAATGTTTGAAAATGGCAGATCTACAAGCTCACAACGTGTGGCAATGTGACGTGCTGTGCGCTTGTGGATCTGCTATTTTCAAAGAGCATAATGTATGAAATAGGGCTGAAGCGGGTTAACGTATGTTTTATATAATATAATAATTCATAACCGCAAAGTAACTGGTATAACGTAAGTTTTCAAATAACTGTACTGGAGTAAAAGTAAGTAGCCTACAATATTTTCGTAAAAGTAATGAAAATGACTATATATATTATGGAATTGCATGCTCTAGTAAAGAACAGAAATACAGCAACATTGTACTTAAGCACAGTATTTGAGTAAATGTACTTAGTCAGTCAGTCAGCCAGCCAGCCAGTCAGTCAGTCAGTCAGCCAGTCAGTCAGTCAGTCAGCCAGTCAGTCAGTCAGTCAGCCAGTCAGTCAGTCAGTCAGTCAGTCAGTCAGTCAGCCAGCCAGTCAGTCAGTCCATGTTGGAGGAATGCAGCTGCAGTGAATCACAGATGACTGATTACTGCTCAACTGGTTGATTGCTGTCATGTGAGAGCGTGTCCAGGCTCTCTGTGTGTGTGTGTGTGTCACAGTGTGTGTGTGTGTGTGTGTGTGTGTGTGTGTGTGTGTGTGTGTGTGTGTGTGTCACACAGTGTGTGTGTGTGTGTGTGTGTGTGTGTGTGTGTGTGTTCACAGAACAATCTGAAAAACACTTGTTCAACTCTTTAAAAAAAAAAAACTCTTCTGTTTTCTCCAGTGTTTGTTCAGGTTGTGTTGAGTGTTGACATTGTTCCGTTTTGACTTGACTCGACTCGACTCCTCATCTTCAGGCTGGATTTGGTTGAATATATCTGTTGTTATCTGTTGACTTGTTTCCATTGTGGTCCTGCGTATTAATTATTAAATGTATCAATCAACGTAGCATCAAATAATTAACACGATAATAGTACGTGTCACCCGGGCGCCCGCTGGCCTATAGCGGTTCAGGCGCATGCCACATTATAGGCTCTGGCCTGACGGCGCGCCGCGTGTTCGAGTCCCGGTCATGACGACCTTTGCTGCGTGTCTCTCTCCCCCTTCTCTCTCTCTCTCTCCCTCTTTCCTGTCCCTCTTCACTGTAACTATCAATAAAGCTTTTGTATGGCACTGTATATCACTATATCAGTATCAAGTAGGGCGTTATACATTTACGGGGGAAAAAAACCCACAAAATGTTAGAATATGAAGATATAGGCGTTTTTTTTCTGGCCCCCCGACAACGATATGTATTCATGTATGTTGTTTAATATTCATATAATTTTTCACTGGGAGTTTCCTGTTTTGTCTTTGCTGTCAGTGTCGGTCGGTCCCCCGTGGTAGAAGGAAATCATATCAGGAAGTGAGTTCCTCTGTTTCACATGAGTTCGTTCGTATTAAAGATTCATATTGTGGAGAGAAAAAAAACTCACCCAACACCATTTACCGTAACCGTACGATATACTATACAATACATAGATATACGTACTGAGATTTATTATGTTAAGTAAAAAAATAGCAATGCTACAAGACAAAGTACGATGTAAGAAATACTCTCCTGTATACAAACTTTGACCTGATTAGCAAACTTTGACCTGATTCAAATGTACAAAAGTATTGACATCGATATATATATACTTAATGTAACTCTTGAGAGTGCAGTGCAAGGGCTCGGTTTGCATGCTTCCATGTGTTACAGAAAAAAAGCATTTGACTAATTTATAACTATAATTATTTTTTACTGTGGGAAGACTGAAATCACAGACTCTGCCCAGTGTGTACATCAAAGTCTTTGCTTTGAAACGAGCTCACTAGACTCAAGGCCCTTTTAAAAAATTCCTTGAATGCTGAATAAGGCACTTCATGCATATTCGGTCTGAAGAAGAATGAGGGGGGGAAAAAAGAGGCATTCGGTGTTTGTGCTCAGAACTGAGTGTTGAAAAAACCAGAATACTTTATTTTAATGACATGTCCTGTTTACCAAATAACTAACTATACCATGACCTCTCATTAGAGAATTGAATTGGTTTGTTGTTTACTTAATTAGACGAAGATGTCTTCCTTATATGAAATACTTATTTAAAATACTAATTCCTTTGCCCCTTTTTACTTTTTATTTGAAGAGAGAATTAATCTTTCACAATCGGCCTGACTTTACACCGTTTTTTGGGCCTGAAATGTTTCTTCTGGTTTTAAGAGGCTGCAGGGGATAGAAAATAGAAATACATTTGTAGATTAGTGAAGAATAGCGTTTGGAACCACAATAATTCAATATATATATATATATATATATATATATATATAGCTCATATTCATGTCAATACTGTTGGACAAGTCACTCAACGTGCCCCCTGTGTGAGATTGGTCACCTGGGGTGGTTTCAACCTATCAGGGGGATCTTACCTTTCGGGGGGGGGGAGGGGATGTGTATTGTGACCCTTTATAAAGAGTTTGGAAGCACTCGTTTTCATAGTAAAGCAACGTCCTGCTGCCTCCTGTGATAACATGTCTACAGTGGATTTCTATGAGACAAACACTTTGAGGACAGAAAGAGAATAATTCAAGCTCTCCGTACAGCTGCGATGTCGGTGAGTTTGACGTTGTTTAATACAATCAGATATAGGACTTCTCTGTCTGGATGAATGGGCTGTCAATGGGAAGTTGCACCTATAGGTAGCACCTTGCCATTAACTTACATGGTAAGATGGCCGCAGTCTGCATATGGGCGCAACCCAGCACTCTTTAGCTCTGGTGGAGAGATGCGGTGTAACGACATGGAACGAAAAATACTAGTTGTGTTCAAGTTCAGGAGACTTTGGGGGGGGGGGGGAAAGCGATTCTCCTGAATGCTGCCTTCTCATGGGTATGGCATGGAAAGGAGTGGCATTTGCGTTTCTTTCACCGTAGTAAAGGGGAGTTGTTTTACAGACGGGTAAAAGGGCAGGGGCTGAAGCCCCCTTTCAGGTCTATGTGTGCACGTCCCTGGTGGAGACTAGGGGCTCCATTTTCGAAGAAGTTTTAGGGATATTAAGGGGTTTAGCGGTGACGAAAATGCAGCCCCTAGCGGTTCAAATCCTCCGTGGTGCGTCCGTCTCGGCTGTGCGCTCCAACGAACACAATTGAGACCGTGTTCAAGGCTGCGAGGAGAGCCAGGTGGGGAGGAGGAGGCCATTCTGAAAGAGGCAATGAACAAGCTCATGCACCACGATACTGCGCATTTCGAGCTTGTATATTGGCTGTTTTGCATTGTGAACCTATAGGTAGAGTGGTTAAGCTGATTTATTTTATCATGCTATTGATGTATGTCACGATGTCTGTTGAGTGTGAGTCACCGGCGTATCTCAGGAACCACACGACCGTGGTTCTTGGTCAGTCGTTCTCTAACATTTTCATGTCAAGGACCCCCAAAATGATATGTAATTGGCCGCCGACCCCCATCTGAAAATATGTTGTTCCAGGGACCGTCCGAGAAGCAAAGATTTTAGTTGAAACGATCACTCTGAAAGAACTATCACGATTTTTCCCAAACATTGCAGATCTACGAGCTCGTAGCGCGGTGCCGCGCTATGAAAAATAGCAGATCTACAAGCTCATAGCGTGCCACCGAGTGGCGCGCTACGAGCTTGTAGGTCTGCTGTTTTTGAAAAATTGACACACAATGAAAAAATATTAAAAAGATTGGAGGGGAAAAAAGGGTGTGTCTGTGTAGAGAGAGAGAGATTTGATTAACTTTTGGATAGAAAAGGTTGAAGCCTGAAGGTCAAGGTCACGTTTCAAAATGATCTAATCTGTCATATGGCAAGAATAGAGCGACATGAATGAGGAGGATCTATCTATCTATCTATCTATCTATCTATCTATCTATCTATCTATCTATCTATCTATCTATCTATCTATCTATCTATCTATCTATCTATCTATCTATCTATCTATCTAGCCATCCTCCAAGTCTCACCGAAGACTCCATATTGATCTCCATACATGGGCATAAAAGGGACACATTTCCAACGCATTTCCAACTTGCATCGTTCCAAGTAGGCCAGTGCCCAACGGACACCGCTCTAAGTATGTTCTCATAGGCATATCTGTCGGATCCGTGATGCCGATCCCATACGGCCATATATACAGTATATGACTATTTTTGGCATATCGGTTGGATATAGGCGTACCGGCCAAGGACAGATAAACTCACATGATGGACACCATGTATATTCTGTGAATTAATGTATTGAATGATACATGTCTGTTTTACCACTGTGAGGGCCTATATGGCAAACCACAGTATTCTATTACTGTGGTTCCCTATAACACCCACCTGTGGGACACAGACACATTTTTATGAGTAGTACCTTTTTATTTATTTTTGTTTCCGACATTTTAGTTTTAAATTGTATTTAAAAAGAAAAGAAAGCATTTCCAAAAATGCAAAAGAAATTTCATGAAGAAATCAACGGAAAAATCGAAGATCTACAAGCGTTGTGAGCTTGTAGATCTGCTTATTTTCACTAGTTTGGGTAAAACAAACATCTAACTTCTCTTTTGGGTCACGTGCTTTTAAAGTTTGACCCTGTTGTATTTTTACCCTATTCTATAATAATCTATTCTTCCTGTGTGTTAATCTCGCAGTGCTATTGTGAGCGTTTATCAGAGCTGAGTGAGATAGGCCTTTTACTATATCAGTTTTTCCGAGCAGTTAATTTTTAACATTTTTCTCTCGAGTTGTTTAATATGTTACTATATATAGGCCTACAGACTGTAGTGCAGCCCTCAGAGTTGCATGTATGAAAATACCGCCTCTCTGGAAGATGGAGTGTATATATATATATATATATATATATATATATATATATATATATATATATACACACACACACAGACACACAGTGGTGAAAGAAGTTCTCAATTGTTTTACTTAAGTAAAACTGTAAAAGTACCAATACTGCAATTTAAAACGACTTCGTTAGGCCTACAAGTAAAAGTACGGAATTGAAAATGGACTTGAGTAAAAGTACAAAAGTATCGGCATGAAAATGTACTTAAAGTACTAAAAGTAAAAGTACTCATTGTGCAGAATGTGCCATTTCACAAGTTCAAAATGTGTACAAAGTCTATTAAAAATAGCTGATCTACAAGTAGATGTATATAGGGGTTGAAGTGGTGTTTTCTAATCAAAATTAAAATCGCCAAAGTAACGAGTAACTAAAGTTTTCAAATAATTGTATAGTGCAGTAAAAGTACAAATTGTGGCTCTGAGATGTAGTGGAAGTAGAAGTAAAAGTACTGGAAATTGGAAATACTCAAGTAAAGCTCGATTGCAGACACAAAGCCACACGTCGGGGTGTGTTTATGAGAGGATTATCACACCTGTGTGACGTGAGGGGCGCTCTTATCATCGTATACGTCATCGCTGACTTCTTCTTACTGACTGTTGAGAGTTGAGAGTTTGTGTTTACACTAGGACGTACAATTTGTCCATTCATTGTCAATGGGAATGGACAAATAGCAGATCTACAAGCTTGTAGCGCGGCAACGAGTGGTGCGCTACGAGCTTGTAGATCTGCAATTTTTTTTAATCGTGTGGTGCAAATTTGGAATATATATTCTTTCACAGCGAACGTTTTTAACTCGCTGCTGGAACAACATATTTTCAGATGGGGGTCGACGGCCAATTACATGGGGGGGGTCCTTGACATGACAATGTTTGAGAACGACTGACACAGAAACATGGGGTTCTTGTGAAAACGGTCACAGATTTAGACTTGTAGAATCGTCCTCGGGTCTGAATGGGTTAACGTTTGCGTAGCCCATTACATTCAATAAAAATTAACAAACCATGAATTTCAGTTTGTATGAAATAAAATCACACCCGTGTGAAGTGAGCGAGGGGCGCTTTTATCATCATCGTACATCGTCTCATTCCGGGCCAGTCACAATTTGCGTCCTCGCCTTCGTCGTCAATGTTTGTGTTACGCAACGCTTGTGTTTATTTACACTGTGACGCAAAACTGTACATTCATTGTCGACGGGAATTTAATGTTTGTGTTGGACAGCGGTTGTGCAGCTCTCTCTCTCTCTCTCTCTGTTTCTGGCACAACAGCGCCCCTACTGGTACCAATAGTCATACTGGTGCTCATTAACCAACACATACCGTAGGCAGACACATACTGTAGGTGAACACGGACATTGCTGTTCCTTGGAGTGGTTGCGCCACTCAAAATATATATATATCTCAAACTATAGACAGTGAAAAGATTGCTGGTTTTGTGAGAACGACTGCTATCGGTGCATCGGGAACGGAAGCAAACTTCACAAGCAACCATACCCCGCCATGCATGGTGCGTTTGCATCCCAAAGATATTTCCTCGCTTAAGCGTTCCCGTCGTCCCAAAGTCCCCTTTTCCTCTGTGCTCAGTGGGAGGGAGGAGGCTTCGGAGGAGGAGGAGGTATGAGCTGTCATAGCATCGTCCATGGGGACGTTCTATAGAGAGGTCATCCCAACTAAATGATCTGAGGGTTCCTGGCTGCAGGACAATCCTCAGCCGGAAACCAAATGGACCCTTAACGTAATACACTCTCGTATTCGTATACACTATCGGAGTTAACCCATTTTTGGGGGGCGGGAACCCCTTATGGTGTTGACATTATAGGCTTTATGCTTTATAGCTATTGACAAATAGCAGATCTACAAGCTCGTAGCGCGCCACTGCAGGTCTGCTATTTGTCAAAATGGGTCAAAATGATTTCCATTTTCATTTCGGTGTATAATCTGTAGAGGTAAATGAGCGTCTGTGGCCGCTAATGCATATCAAACAGAGGGGGGGGTCCCTGAGAGGAAAAGGTTTAAGAAACATTGGTCTAGACGGGCGGGCAGAGAGAGACACACACACACACACACACACACACACAATAGAAGATGGACTTTAAAAAAAATCAGACTATCGAAAGACAGACCGACCGACGCACACAGACAAAACAGACGGAAACAAACACAAACTCCCCCATTCTGCCTTCTTCTTCTTCTCTGGCCTCGGTGGAGAAGACGGAGAGAGTGCTCTTTCACCTCCGTGAACAGGTATATATAACGTTAGCGCCGTCGTTATAGCCTATCGGGGGGGCTACACTAAACGTGACAAATGACTTCGATAACGTATAGAAAAGGGGAACCCGACCCCGAGCGCGTGCCGTACGTACGACGTCACATGACCACGCAGCACTCGTTCTTCCGCCGCGCGTTCCTGTAGAACACCTTGGACTGGAAGCGCAGGTGCTCCGACTTGGCCACCAGGTCGTCCAGCCGCTCGCCGCGCTCCAGCAGGCTCTCCACGGTGTCGTGCAGGATGACCCGCGTCTCGTCCAGCTCGGCCCGCGCCCTGGTGAGCGCGTCGGCCTCCCGCGGGTCCTGGTAGCGGGCCAGGTGCGCGTCCAGCAGGCCCTCGTTGTAGGACGACGTCGTCGTCGTGTCCAGCCGCGCGGCGGAGGAGGAGGAGGAGGAGGAGGAGGAGGAGAAGTCGTCCAGCGCCTTCTCCAGCAGCGTGAAGCAGACCCTCTGCGGGTACTCGCCGTCGGCGATGAGCACGGCGGCCATGCCGTCGCTCCGGGCGTGCACGTGGCAGCGGTAGTCCTTCTCCCGGACGGAGGCGCGGCCGCCGCTCCCCCCGGAGCAGCGCTCCGCGAGCAGCGCGCTGGTGAAGGCCATGAACTCCCGCGCTCCGGAGCGCTGGAAGAAGCCGAAGGAGGAGAGGCTGTACGCGGCCTTCAGGAGTCTAGGGGGGCGGGCCTTGTTGTTGTTGTTGTCAGAGGAGGACGACGCGTCGCCTTTGTGGAAGACGCTGAGGCTGTAGAGCTTCATGCTGTGGCTGGCTGGCTGGCTGTATCACAGATATGATCACTGTGCGCTTGTAGATCTGCTGTTGTCAATGGCATTAGACTTTAATTTGATGTATTAATCGGCGGCTATAAGACTAAGTTTGGTCTCTGCTATTCAGGGGCTGATGGGGGAGTGTTTTGTTTTTTATTCCACGCTAACGCACAGAGTCGTGGATATATATACCGTTCGGACTCCGACGGAAAACCCTGCAGGAACTCAAGGCCACCATGACATTTGGCAGCACGCTATATATGCTGGAACAATGACACGTGTCCCCCAAGGTCACCGCGCACATATCTCCCATTCTTGGTGACATCATAGTCACGCCCCCCAATATGGCGTCGGACTGTTATGTCATGATGTCATCATCAGTCCCCGCGTCCAGACCTCCCACTTTTTGGGGAAAAACGGTGTTCTATAGAGTCAATTCAATTCAAAGGAGCTTTATTGGCATGAGAAAACACACGTTTACACATTGCCGAAGCAGAGTCACTCTCTGGACCGCAAGTCAAATTAACAACTGTCCCCCTCCCCTCCTCCCCTCCTCCCTCCCCCCCCCCACCCCTCCCTCCTCCCCCCAGTGGGTGGGCTCCCCCTCCTGTCTCAGGGGCAGCTATGCCTTCTACAAGTCGGTGAGTTGCAGAGCGGAGAACGGCGGTCCGCCGCAGGTGTGGAAGCTTGGAGAGTTCTACTACGCTCGCTGCGGCCCCCAGGAGCCCGTGTGCATAGCAGAGGTGAGTGAGTGAGTGGGTGCAGGGGCCCCCCTGTTGCGGGCCCCCCTGTTGTGGGCCCCCCCTGTCCCTGTGTCGAACTACTAAGGATTGTAACTGTATTGTTTGGGCTGTGTCGCCATTAAAACGACAACAAAAACTAAAAGTTGACAATTAATTGTCGTAGAAATAATTGAGATTTTACACAATGTAATTTCTGTTTGCCTTTTTAGGCATCGTAATCAAAAGTCATCGTCGCTGTGTTTGAACGTTATGCCAAATAAGTGCGATTACTTAATAATTGTGACATCCCTATATCGTATGTGTCGTATGACGTTGCTAAACTTTTTTTTTACAATTTAACTAATAAGAGCCGTGGGGTTAACCCATTCTGACCTGAGATCAGATTCTAAAAATGTCTTATTACATCCTGACAGTTTCATTATTAACCCATTCTGACCTGAGATCAGATTCTAAAAGTGTTTCGAGTGAGTCGATTTTTCAAAAATAGCAGACCTACAAGCTCGTAGCGCGCCACTCGGTGGCGCGCTATGAGCTTGTAGATCTGCTATTTTTCAATAGCTAAATTATAACATAATGCTAACACAAAAAGGGGTCCCCAGCAAAAAGTGGGGTTAATGTATAGGGTCACAGTCATTTGAACCACTTTATCCATTTTTAAACTTCGGGATACATTCAGACATATACAACAGATCTACAAGCTCACATTGTGTCTCTTCGCGCCGCACTGCGAGCTTGTACGTCTGCCGTTTTTAAGGAAATGTTTACTACCATTTGTCGTAAAGTGTGTTCCTTCCCCGTTTGGTGAATGAATGCTCTGCAACTCCCTCGCCAATCAGCGGTGATTAAATGACTGCAGCTGAGCTCGTTTACCTTCAACCGCTACATGATCCCAGTAGTCTAGCGGGACGGTTTTAGTTACCCTATAGTCACATTAATGTATTCATTCAATCATTCATTCATTAATGATAAATAATTAATTGGTTTCATTAATATCACCCTTTTTCATATCAGATTTTTTGTTACCAGGGTTTCCTCTTTTGTCAACAAAAGAGTTATCCTTTTAGCCTGTGTGTACATTTCTGACTAATAAAGTAAAATAAATAAAATAAAAATAAAAAAACTGTATTTGTTATACTTTTTATTTTTGGATTAATCACAGTCAACGTGGTTTCCGTGAGCACGCTCAATTAGTAAAACATTTCAGCACTTCAAATGCTATAAAAATGTTTAACTTGTCTATTGCCACTATAAGATTATTTACAGGCAATTTGTTTCATATCAAAAGACATGTCCTTTTTCTCTCAGTTCATTTGTTTTTCAAGTGTAAAGTTAAAATAAATGACATCTTTATTGCACACTGACGGTATTTTAATTTCTCTTAACCAGGTGACTCTGCTGTGGGAGGACCTGTCGCAGCGCCATCTCCTGGCCAGCTCGAGACTCTACTTCCTGCCCGAGGACACACCTAAGGGCCGCACTCGCGAGCACGGAGAGGTAGTGTGTGTGTGTGTGTGTGTGTGTGTGTGTGTGTGTGTGTGTGTGTTAATGCTTGCAGTGGTGGACAAGTTACTCAACCCTTAGTACTCGAGTCAAGATAATCCTGATCAAATAATTATGACTCAGACTACAAAGGAAAGTACAAAGTACACATGCATGGCCATGTCTATCATGTCATTATTTGAGTTAAAGTTCTTCTTACCATTTTAAATAACTTCAAAAATAGTGAAATTAAGCTCATCTACAAGCTTGTAGATGTGCTGTTTTTGAAATGGGGCTTATATTATAGTTAATTCGACAATGGTTTGTTTTTGTACATTTGAGACCCTTCCTATAGTCCCTTCTCCTATATAACTGAAATTATTCAAACAAAAGTATACAGACTGTTACTGAAAAAGGGGTACTTATTATTACTTAAGTGCGGTACTGAAGTAAATTATTTGTGCTTTTGTTATGGTCCACTATACTGGATTTGTGTGTGTGTGTGTGTGTGTGTGTGTGTGTGTGTGTG
The DNA here is from genome assembly GCF_963924005.1 of Protomyctophum bolini. Taxonomy (NCBI): domain Eukaryota; kingdom Metazoa; phylum Chordata; class Actinopteri; order Myctophiformes; family Myctophidae; genus Protomyctophum; species Protomyctophum bolini. Next base: position 8,126,607 of record NC_137874.1, on the reverse strand, counting down.
TGTGTGTGTGTGTGTGTGTGTGTGTGTGTGTGTGTGTGTGTGTGTGTGTGTGTGTGTGTGTGTGTGTGTGTGTGTGTGTGTGTGTGTGTGTGTGTGTGTGTGTGTGTGTGTGTGTGTGTGTGTGTGTGTGTGTGTGTGTGTGTGTGTGTGTGTGCGCGCACTGTGCACATGTTGGGGGGATGGTCAAGACTCTGTGTGTTAGTTAGGGGAGGGGGGAGGGTCGCACTGGACTGGCCTACCCTGTTCCTGATGAGTTCATGCTTTAATGATGACTCATTCACACATTCATTATAAACCGGTTGTTGAAGTATCGAAAGTATAGCGATATATAGTTATATATATACCACAATAATGTATTTCATTTATATAATAGCACTTTGCATTCGCATCTGTAGAAATAATGTTCATGTGAAAGTCCCGAGTTGAGATGAAGAAAATGCCAGCAATCATTATATGTCTTTTTTTACATGACTTTATTTACACCCGAGACTGAAAACGCAACGCGTTTCGGCCTGTCTGGCCTTCCTCAGCGTTTGTGACAAGACAACAGGAAGTGTGGCATTTATGCACGAGTGTGAGATACAGTCAACCGTAATTGAACACAGGTGTCAACCATAGTCATCTTACACAGTGTCAATGAGAAGTCTCTATTTATGGTACCAAGACAGGATAAATATCATGTAAGCGCAATAGAATAAATAGTAAAATAAGAATACATCACAATGATCTATCATAATGAATGTGGGGCCCCTAAAGTGCCTGGGAGGCTAATGGACTAAACAGACAATGATACATCTTGAACCCATTAGAAATGTATAAAGACAATAGATGGATAGAAAAGTCCAGAGTTAAACATTTTATCCGAGTAAAAGTACAGATGTGTCTTGGCATCAAAATAGACTTTGTATAGTAGCCGTTATATGCAGAACATATATCCCATTTCATTTGCCCTGACGTACTCCTGTCCTATATTCTCCATTCTAGTGTCAGACATATTATCTGTCCTATAATGACTCTGACCTCCTGGATTGTTTACTGCTTTTGTAGTGACTCTGATATCTGGCCTTTATTTTCTATTTTATTATTGTTCATTAAAAAAAAAAGGGAAAAAAAAGAAAAACAGCTGTGAAAATAACATTAATCCATTCTGGGCGGGAACCCCTTTTGGTGTTTTTAAACTAAGCATTATGTTATACTTTAGGATAAACGCCTGGGGAAACTTACTTAATTATCAATTTACAATTTCGGCATTTAGCGACTTGCAATAAGCACGGTAAACGCACAACATCAATGCATGGGAGGTAGTTTAGTGCCTCAAACTATAGGAGCACGGTCATCAGTCTAAAAAGTAAACGATATATATACTATGATACCAGGTAAACAACGATGAACCTAGCATCTGTCTAAAACGGTAACATGCTATCTAAATTTAAAAATAATTAACATTGTGGGACAAGAAAAAAACATGCCTAACAAATGGCGAAGGTCTGAGTGGTCGTCATGTTTAGGTCAGTCGCTATAGCCTCGACGGAAGTAGGGCTTGAGGGAGGTGCCAGGGGGTCCCCAGCTAAAAGACAGTTTGTAACCAAATGGACCCTTATGGGTCTGTAACTCAGAGAGTGTACCCTAACGGGTCCATTTGGTTCCATTTGTACACTCTCAGAGTTAAATTTATATACAATATAAATTGAGGGTCCCAGAGATAGAAATGCCATTAAATGGGGGGTCCGTAGACTAATGCAGGTCAAACAGGGGGGGGGGGCCCTTGAAATGAAAATGTCTGAAAATCACTGCTCTTCTCTTATGGTGGGTCCTAATAAGTCAAATGCATAGAAATAGTCATCTAGGATCGTAAAAGTAAACCAAAAACCGTCATCAGTCTAAAAACAGTATAATAAAACACAAATAATCTGTACATCGTCAAGAAATGAACCTGGCTTAACCTTGTCTTGCATATATAGCATGCTATCTCAATTACATTTTAACCCATTCTTGTCGGGAACCCCTTTTTTTTTTGGTGTTTTAAGCATTATGTTATACTTTAGCTATTGAAAAATAGCAGATCTACAAGCTCATAGTGCGGCTATGAGCGTGTAGTTCCGCTATTTTTGGAAGAATCTTGCAAATGTGGCACAAATCTATGAATATATATATATATATATATATTCTTTCAGAGTGAATGTTTGCTTCTGGGGGGGGGTCCCTGTAACAACACATTTTCAGATCTACTCCGCGGCCAAATACAGATACACAATTCTGGGGGTCCTTGACATGAAAAAGGTTGAGCACCGCTGACATAGAAAATGAGGTTTTAAATAAGTGACTATAGTGCTCCAAATATACATCATTTTTATTAGCGATTATTCCATCGTTTATACCTTTGCATAAGCCCCGCAAGGTCGCCGGGGCTATATTAGGGGCAAGGTGCTAGAATATAAAGTGATAATAAAGGGAAACATATTTCTCCTCCAGTAATGACTATAATAGTCGTGGCATGATGTGTCCCAAGCCAGGCCGTTTGTGTTCCGGGACCGAATGTTTTCCATTAACACCGTTTATGCATAGGTGAGATCTCCCTGTTGAGATTCAGGAGTGGCTCATCAACGCCACACAAATATATATAAATCTTTCTTTGACCTGGCTTCAAGCCAGACTTTCCGCAGATATTATTATACGTCCCCTGTGGACCTTCCTTAACCCATTCTGACCGGGCACCCATTTTGGTGTTAGCATCATGTTATGCTTTACCTATTGAAAAATAGCAGATCTACAAGCTCATAGCGCGCCACCGAGTGGCGCGCTACGAGCTTGTAGGTCTGCTATTTTTGAAAAATTCGAAGAACGACTGACATTTTTAGAATCTGATCTCAGGTCAGAATGGGTTCATCAGACCAGTGTGTTGTGTTGTATGAATCTGATCTCAGGTCAGAATGGGTTAACACGTACAGGGTTATATATGCAGAAGGACTTGACGTGCTTTTGTATTATTATAATTTTTTTTCCTGGAGAAATGTGAGACGTTGCGTTACGGAGCAGTTATGGATTCTGACGGTGAATTGAATACACCGGGCCACAATAGGAACGGGCCCTCTGGGCTTTTTTTTTTTGTTATCCTTTAGAATTATTGTATAACTGTACCCTCTGGTGGGCCTGTAACTGTAGCTCTGTTTTGTAAAGCATTCGATCCGTTAATGGATGAATAACGTAATAGACGACACAGTGAAATCAACCGTGTTCTTTCGACCACATGAACCCTAATATAGTGTCCCTATTTTAAAAAAAAATAGCAGATCTACAAGCTCGCTCACAGGCCCCCCAAACAATGTCCTGTCCTCAGACAGGACGGCACACTTTACAATTTACAATTCAGGCATCTAGCAGACGCTCTTAATCCAGAGCCATTTGCATTAAGCAAGAACAAAAAGGCATGGCAAAACACGTCCAAAGTAGTTATCGTGAATACTATACTATAAACTATACTACTATCTAGTGCTATGTTTACATAAGTTGAGCCTTTGCATACGCCTGTAGGAGGTCATTAATAACCCCTACTGTACTACGTCTCATGATGTCAACCGGGGTTGCCAAGTCCCAAAGTTGGCTTGTTTTTTTCCCAGAGTTGCATCTGGCATTTGGTCTTGTTTAAAAGAAATTGGTGGCTTGTTTTGAATATCAAACAAGCCAACATTTCTTTGATGTATATACTATAAATACCCATATAGGTTTGGGGAGAGTATGAATCACATTGAGTGACAGAATGGGTCTGGTGTCTCAACTATGTGTGTAATAGTATAATAAATGCCCCAAACATTCATAATTATAGACATACATAGAATTTATAATGATACATGCATCAAATATTTAGTTATTAGTATTATATGGCGATATTATTGGGCTTGTTTTGGCTTGTTTTTCGAGGGGAGATTTGGCTTATTTCTCTCGCCAAGAGTGGGCTTGTTTTTGGAGGTATGGGTTGGCTTATTTCTCTCACAAGAGTTGGCAACACTGATGTCAACTCTATAGAGTGGCTTCCACTGGGGTTGGGTTGCCACACAATACAGCAATATAGTTTGATTTGCAAACGGGTCTGTGAAATATTCCACACAAAAGACAGCATACCTAACTTTAGCTGACTGTTCAGAGACTAGTCTAACCAGCAAACATTCCAATTAATACTATGGACTCTATGGAGTACAACTTCAAGAATCTGGTCCTAGACCAGCAACGTTTCAATAAACCAACGGAGTAACTAAGCAGTAAAAAAGATCAGATAATTTGCCCACGAACTGAGTACTGTCCAGCACTTTAGTTTACATCTCCGTGTATTTTCCATTGACTGTTTTAGTCTCCTATCCTTGTGCTCTAATGAATGCTGCTGTAATCTCATGGCCATTTGCTTAGTTTGACAAAATGGCCATGAATCTTGGCTCTGCCCTTGCGCTCTGTGGACAAGGAGTTTATCCTATGAATTTAAATTCAGCTCCATTCAATTTACAATTAAAATGTTTCGGCATTTACCAGTGACTCTTCTGCTGTCGCGTCCGCGTCAACCCATTTTGGGGGCGGGAACCCCTGTCGGTGTTTTAAAGATTATGTTATAATTTAGCTATTTAAAAATAGCAGATCTACAAGCTCATAGCGCGGCACCGAGTGCCGCGCTACGAGCTTGTAGGTCTGCTATTTTTTGAAAAATCGTGAAAATGTAGTGCAAAGCTTTGAATAAATTATATATTCTTTCAGAGCCAACGTTTTTAACTCGAATCTCTGCTTCTGGGGGGGGGGTCCCTGGAACAACATACTGTATTTTCAGATGGGGGTCGGTGGCCAAATACACATAATGTTTGAGGGTACGCTTGAGAACGACAAACATGGGTTTTTTCCGTAAACTGTCAGGATTAAGAAGACATTTTGTAGAATCGTTCTCGGGTCAAAAGGGGATTTATTAGAGAGAAAAAAATGTACTTTTACACTGCCAAAGCATATTAAAATGAAACCACTACTACTAAATTAAGAAAGGCATGTACAATTAAAGGGGAATTTAAAGAACTGTGTAAACAGAGCTTAATTTGTCACATTGCAACTTTTTAAAATTGCACATTTCAAGTATAGTTGCAGGATAACGTGGGCTTTTGAAGCAAATATGGCAGCAATATTTCAAGATATTGCAGTCACTCGGTACGAAACCAAGGCTGTTCTGTCTCTGAGGTGACTGGAATTCCCGTGGGCAGCGTTATATTTTTCCAAATTACAAAATTTTAATAGTACCCAAATGTATTTAAAATTTGCTCTGTTTGTATGTATCATCTCTGTCCGGTGAAAACCTCACATGTCCAAAACAGTTATATACTTTACAGTATCCAAATTCTCAAAAGTAGCATCTGGATCTGCTACTTGTGCCGGTTTTGTGTGGCGCTGTAGTGGAAACAAGCTTTAATAATTTAATTTTCCAAAAAAAAAACCCACCGAAAGTTGAAATATGGAGTTAACCCATTCCGACCTGAAGGGGATTCTATACAAATGCCTTCCAAATCCTGACAGTTTTCTATGTTGTTCTCAAACATTTTCATGTCAAGGACCCAAAACAATATCTGCATTTGGCCACCGACCCCCATCTGAAAATAAACCCCCCCCCCAAAAGCAAAGATTTGAGTTAAAAACATTTGCTCTGAAAGAATATATATTCAATGATTTGCGCCACATTTTCAAAAATAGCAGACCTATACAAGTTCATAGCGTGGCTTGAACGCTATGAGCTTGTAGATCTGCTATTTTTCAATAGCTAAAAGTATAACACGATGAAGTTCAAACTCCAAAAAGGGTTCCTGCCCCAGAAATGCGTTAAGAGATATACAGTAGCCTATATGTTCAATTCAAAGGGCTTTATTGGCATGAGAAAACATACGTTTACATTGCCAAAGCAGAAAGAACAATACAGCAATACAATCAAAACAAAAATGATGTACATTTGAAGGTCAGAATCTTCAATAGATCAAATTCTATGTACCAAGGTCACTTAATGCAGGTATAGTGCAGGAATATACATATGTACCGAGATCATCTCGCTGCAATCTCAAATAGTGCAGTTCACACACACAGAGAGAGAGGATATAGGAAGCCACAGAGCCAGATTAGCAGTCTGTGAGGGTTTTTGTGTATTACCAAAGTTGCAGACGCTAAACCTGCAGTACTTCCAGCTGTGTGTGTGTGTGTGTGGGGGGGGTGTGACGGCCAGGTACTTACAGACAGTACTTCCAGCCGTGAGGGGGTTATTGGTCAACGGTGTGACCGCCAGGTACTTGCAGACAATGCTACAGTTCCAGCCTATATATAGGTGTGACCAGGTAATTGCATTTGAAAACAATAAGTGTGAACTGAAGCACCCATTTCACACCCTATAGCAACAACTGTTTGTATGACAGAGCGGAGGTGCCATGGGGTGGGTTCGGGCTTTTTGGGTGGGGTCGAGTGTTTGGGGGGGGGGTTGGGTGGGTCCAGTGGTCGATGACGTACTTTTCTTTTCAGATGTTTTTATTATTATTATTATTAAAGAAAAAGTAGCCATGATACAACAATGTGAAAAGTAAAAACTATAAAAAGCCTGTTTTGAAAATGTTGCCTGGCTAAAAAGTACAACAAAATAACATCACTGGCATCAAAAGATTACTGTAAAATTGCCAAACTTTCTTTTTGAAAATACTGTAGCAAGTTCGTGCGTCTTGTATATACAGTAGGCTACCTCCTATTTTTTTTTAAATAGCCAAAGTATATAATAGGGCTTGCGTCTTACATAAATACATACTGGAGTGAAGTAAAAGTATACTCTAGTGAAGGTACATATAGTTAGTTAGCGGGGGTTGGTTGGTCGGTCGGTGTTTTCTGTGACGGCCTGGAGGAGTGAGTGAGCTAACACAGGATTGGTTGGTTGGTGCAGGTCGGTGTGTTGTTGTGTGACAGCCTGGAGGAGTGAGTGAGTGAGTGAGCTAACACAGGAGGGATCGGTGTCGGAGCTGACAAACTGGAATAGGAGGAGAGACCATGGGGAGGGAGGGAGGGGAGAGGGTTAAATAAGACCATGAGGTGGGAGGGAGAGGAGAGGGTTAAAATAAGTTTCATGGTGGCCAAAGCAGGCCAACCGGGGTCTCCCCCCTCCCCCCCATCAGTGTTGCCATGTCTGCTCACTATAAGGGCCTTTTTCTGTAGGCTTAAGGTTGCTTGTAAATATTGGTGGTTGTGTGGGGTTTTTTTGGGGCTGGTTTCTAAAGTGTATAGTTATTTGCTTATTTGGGGCGTGTTGTTTTAAAATGTGCTGCATCTCAGAATCGGCCTTCATTTGTCGTTTTACAGGTAAATAAACGAATAAAGAAATAATATTAGCGTATACACGAACGAATGAATGAATGAATTTGCGCCACTCGACCTTATACACCATGCAAACTATATAACCGGAACATCCAGTAGTAGTCGTTGTGGTTGGTTAGGAAGGCAGTCTCGTCGGTATAAAAACAGGAACACACACACACACACACACACACACACACACAATAATTAGTTTAGTATCGTACTAAATCAAAGGAGCCGAATCTTTTTTGGAATAACGACACATTTGAATGAAATCCCCATTTTTATCTGGTTTAGCTTCCAGACACAGACTATAGCAGAAAACGATGGTTCAGTCGAGTTGAGTTTAGTTTTATTTTGGTCATAGAATGAACATTACACGTATTAATATTTTAATAATATTGTATCATATTTCTATTTTTTATTATTTTTTATTATTATTTTTGTAGAGACCAAAAGGGTTTAGGCTGAAGCCGACTTAGATTTTTTTAATTATAACTAAAGGCTTGCAGTGCAATTATTTCTCCAAGAGGGAATTTCACTGCATTTAGCTGTTTTTTTTTTCTTCCACCAACGACATCATGCCCAAAATGGGATCTATTACTAATCGATTAGTTTAGTGAAATTATCATTATAATTTAAATTTTTTACAATCAATTAAATGTATCAGTTCCGTTAACTGCTGCTGCCCAGTAATCGCCACTTATATCATCGTCACGATATTGTTGTCGGGAGAATTCTAGATGCATATTCTCCCCCAGCTGCGTACTACAGCTCGCCTGAGCTCCAGAGATTCAGAGATTACTGTGTTCACGTATCATTTCTGTAGTTGCCTAGCAACGGCACTATTTAATTTTATGTAGGCTCAGCAACAGCATTATTTAATTGTATGTAATAAATAAATGAGTTTAACCCATTTAGACCGGACTTCGACATTTAGAAAATGTCTCCTAAATCATGACAGTTTGAAAACAGAGTGAAAACCCCATGTTTCTATATCGGTGGTTCTCAATATTTCATGTCAAGGACCCCAGAAACTATATGTAATTGGCTACCGACCGCCATCTGAAAATATGTCGTGTGTGTCGTCCCCCCCCCCCCAGAAGCAAAGATTTGACTTAAAAACGCTCGCTCTGAAAGAATATATGATAATAATAATATAATGATTTGCGCCACATTTTCATGAGTTTTCAAAAATAGCAGACCTACAAGCTGCCGCGCTACGAGCTTGTATAGGTCTGCTATTTTTCAACAGTTAAAAGTATAACATGATGCTTAAAACACCAAAAGGCGTTCCCGACCCAGAATGGGTTAAATATTTTCCAAGAGATGGAAAATAGACATTACCGTATGGCTTATACTAGGAACCTGAAACGTACGGATTGCAGCTGTAATATTTTTTTTTGATAATATCACCTTTCGGATATTTATAATATAATCCTTTTAAATCCATTCGATTCATTTCCTCATTTCTCCAACAAGTTTTACGGCAGTTTTCAGCACCGTTCGGCAGCATGTAGCCACGCTAACCACTAACCCACAAATAAACCAAAGTACGATTAAAACTAAACCTAAACTATAACTAAATTAAAACTAAACTAAAACTAAGCATTTCACCAAAATAAAAACGAAATAAAAACTAGCAAACCCGCTCTAAAAACCAACTGAATTAGAAAAAAAAGATGTCAAAACTAACTAAAACTAAACTATAATGAAAAAACCAAAACTATTATAACCTTGGTGTGTGTGTGTGTGTGTGTGTGTGTGTGTGTGTGTGTGTGTGTGTGTGTGTGTGTGTGTGTGCGTGCGTCCAGGATGAGGTGCTGGCGGTATCCAAGAAGGTGGTGGTTCGTGTGGACGACCTGGTGAAGTGGGCGCGTGTGGAGCCCGCAGAGTGGAAGAAGGACCCCAGTGGGACCAACGGACTCCACAAACCTCCGCTCAACAACATCACCATCTGCACCCCCTGCAGCACCCCTGAGAACACCACCACCACCACCTCCTCCCCCACCTCCTCCTCCTCCTCCTCCTCCACCCAAAACAGCCCCCCCGAGCCCTCCACCACCGTCTCCAGTGTACGGGACGACACCTCCGAAGACCCCGAAGACGAGACGGAGAGTAAGTTTGTTCCACACACACAGACGGGACAACCATGAGTTAATCAGGACACTGTGGGGACTCGGGACCCATTTTGTGGATCTGCTGTTTTCACTAGTTTGGGCTCCCGGGCCCATTTCTCTTTGTTCAGCTTGAGATCAGAAAGAGAAATGTGGTGTCTCCCTCCTAGCCTCCATAGTACCACCATAATAACTGACGTTAAAATACAGGAGCATAATACAGCGGATGTATTTCATTTAAGCCGTTTTAGATAGTATGTGTTTTTTCCGTTTCACGCCTTTTCATTAATCACTGTATTTATCGATGACTATACTTTGTCGAGTACTGTGCGTTTTGCTTCAAATGTACTCTTGACTTTGAATAAAGGTTATGATTATGACGGTCACTGCCACTCTCCTCTCCTCTCCTCTCCTCTCCTCTCCTCTCCTCTCCTCTCCTCTCCTCTCCTCTCCTCTCCTCTCCTCTCCTCTCCTCTCCTCTCCTCTTCTCTTCTCTGCAGTCTCTGCGCTCGTAGCAGACGACAGCCCGGCAGCGCGGCCATGCGTCTCTCACTGCGCAGCAGACCTCCAAACGGCGCAGCCATGTGTCTCTCACTGCGCAGCAGACCTCCAAACAGCGCAGCCGGTCGTCTCTCACTGCGCAGCGGACCTCCAAACGGCGCAGCCGGTCTCTCACTGCGCAGCGGACCTCCAAACGGCGCAGCCGGTCTCTCACTGCGCAGCGGACCTCCAAACGGCGCAGCCGGTCGTCTCTCACTGCGTAGCGGACCGCCCGGCAGCGGCAGCGGCAGCAGCAGCAGCAGCAGCAGCAGCAGCAGCAGCAGCAGCAGCAGCAGCAGCAGCAGCAGCGCAGCCGGTCGTCTCTCTCTGTGCGGCGGAGGAGGAGGAGGAGGAGGAGCATCCGGCGGTCGCATCATCATGCGGTCACGTGCGGTCGCATGACGCGGCGGCGGCGGTCTCTCACTGCGTCGTCGTCGCAGACCGCCCCGTTGCGGCGGAGCACGCGGTCTCTCTCTGCGTGGCGTTGGAGCTTCCGGTGGTGAAGGTGTTGAGCTATCCCCAGTACTGTCGCTTCCGCTCGCTGCAGAGGAGGATCCAGGAGGGAGGAGGAGGAGACCCCGGGCTCCAGGACCCCCATCTGCTGGCCCTGGGAGCCATACGGTTGGTACCTATATCTATACCTATACTGCTTACCTGTGGTGCTTAAATGGGGGGTACCTCGTGGTGTACCCCTAGTGGGGTACGCAGAGCAACGTGGACATTGGGAGGGGGGGGGGGGGGGGGGATGGACACAGTTTAACCCATTTTGACCTAAAAATGTCTTCTACATCCTGACAGTTTTCTGGAAAAAGCTATGTTTCTATTATGTCAGTCGTTCTTCGATTAAAAAAAAATAGCAGACCTATACAAGCTCGTAGAGTGGCGCGCTATGAGCTTGTATAGGTCTGCTATTTTTTGATAGGTGGGATATTTTTTTGATAGGTGGGTTATCGTTCGTTCAGAGCAACCGGGTGGATACCTGGATATGTCCTAAAACGGCTTTTCGGGGATTTCAAATTAGAAAATGAGAATATAGCTTTCTCATTTTCTAAGCGACAAGTCGTCTGGTAAAGGGGGGTACTTTGATTCAGAAATCAGGAAAAGGGGACACTTAGTTTGAGAACCAATATACTACTCTATAATCACCCATTCTCAGCCTGTGTGTGTGTGTGTGTGTGTGTGTGTGTGTGTGTGTGTGTGTGTGTGTGTGTAAAGAATTGGCAACACACTACGATTTTAAAGGTTATGATAATACAGTAATTACAATGCTTGTTTATGTCCACAGGGTGGCGCTACCCAGCACCAGGATTCTGTTCTGCAGAGATACCTTCAGTCACCCCAGTCTGGACAACAACACCAGCCTCTGGGCTCAGATCCGTGAGTACACACATCAATCTGTCTGTAGTACACAGACAGTACAGTGGTCCTCAATCTGTCTGTAGTACACAGACAGTACAGTGGTCTTCAATCTGTCTGTAGTACACAGACAGTACAGTGGTCATCAATCTGTCTGTAGTACACAGACACATGTGTCCGTGTCAAAGACCTTAATCATTTATAGTATTTAATTTAGACAGAAATGTCCACCACAAGCCAAACCCCCCCTGAGTCACACGCAGCTCCGCAACGTTCACAAGAGCTATACCGAAAGACCTGCCCCACATCATGGTTGAGAACCAGGGACGTGCACACATCAGAGGGGGGGGGCTTCAGCCCCTGCCCTTTTACCCCGTCTGTAAAACAACTGCCCCTCTCCCAGACCAACGAATGCAGCATTTTACTAATGGCGAAAGAAATACCCCTCCAGTCCTTTCCCATGCCGTGCCGGAAGGCAGCATTTCAGGAGAATTGCTGAACTTTGCTGAACACAGCATTTTACGCTGGCGAGCAAATTTGTTTTCCGAAATCCATGTCGTTATTGTACACCGCATCTCCAGTGGATAAAGAAAGAGCGCTGGGTTTGCGGCCACCGACAATAGCTGATCTACAAGCTCTCTTGTGAGCTTGTAGATCTGCTATATTTTGTCCAAAAGTGGGCCGGGTCACGTGGGTTTCATGCGACGTGTCCTTGGAGAGTCTCCCTGAGTCTCTGGGAGGACACTCGCTGTCAGGGTGGAATGTGTGCAGAGATAACATTCACTTAATTTATACTTTTTGCATTTAAAGAAACCACACCCGTGTGAACTGAGTGGTGCAATCCCCCCCCCCCCCCCCTTCCCTCTCTCTCTCTCATTAGCAGGCAACAGTACAGCACTATCTCTCTCTGTTTCTGGCACAACAGCGCCCCTACTGGTACTAATAGTCATACTGGTGCTCATTAACGTCACATAGGTGGACACATAGGTGAACCAACACATAGACACGACATGTGTCTGCTGTTCCTTGGAGTGGTTGCACCACTCAAAAAACCCCATCCCTCCATACACGGATCCATGATTATAGCTAGTTATAATTAGTTGCTGTAGCTGTTGTCATACACATAATGGAGATTTAAAATGTTAATTGTGTTTTGGGAATTATTGAGCATATGAAGATTAATAAAAAAAAATATGTTTCTGTATGCCTTAAGCTTTGGTACACAGCATATTATGACAAATGACTTTACTGTATGCTTCTCGATGAAATTTACACAATAAATTGGTGAACGGAAATAAATAATGTAAATGTCGGCCGAAACGGACCATAATACTATAATATACTTAACAAATCGTCAGAAAATAGCCGACCTACAAAGCTCACAACGTCTTGCATCGCAGCACATTATGAGCTTGTATACATCGGCAATGTTTTGTGTGCTATTTCTCGATTCTTTTGAAAAATGTATGAACTTATTTTTTGTAGTTTTTTAAATAAATGCCCAATACATGCCCAACAACATATCTGGAGTTCTGAAGTAACGACTTAACAGCTCAACATATACTGCTGCTTATTCTGTCTGGTAAAAAAAAAAATGGAATTCAGGCTGAGCCTAAAGTAACATTACAAGATTTTCTTATTTCTTTTTCCAAAGAGTCTTTCATGTTGCCGCTGTCGGACGGAAACGTCCAAGAACGTTTAGACACTTTTAGACAATGCAGTGGTTCCCAAACTCTCACATGAAGGACCCCCAAATTGACACTAATCAGCCCGCAGACCCCCATTTGAAAAGATATGCCAGGGACCCCCCATGAGAGTAATGTATTTTTTACGGGTCTAGCAGTGATTCCCAACCTGTTTTAATTTCAAGGACCCCCAGTTTGACATGCATATTTTTCTACAGGCCCCCCATTTAATGGCATTTCTACCACTGGGACCCCAATTTATATTGTAAAATCGATGTTAATTGTACAAAATAAAATGTACATTTGTAGTATAACTCTTACACCCATAAGGGTCTATTTGGTTCCTAACTATAGCATTTAGCTGGGGACCCCCTGGAACTATCTCAGGGACCCCTGGGGGTCCCCGGACCCCACTTTGGGAAACACTGTTCTACTGAATCTAATGTAGTTATGTAATATTTAGTCACAAGCTCTTGTTGGGACTTTTCATTAGGCCTGACATGAAAATCTAAAAAGAATCTGCTAAATCCTCCAGTTTTCTGAAATAAATATTTTCACGAAAAAAAAGGAAAAAAAAGAAATAGCAGATCTACAAGCTCGTTTTCAATCTATTCCTGTCTATTAAAATACATTAATTAATGGAGGGGTAAAAAAACATGTGCCCTCTTTCCGTGTCTTTACTCTGTCTATAAATACTATTTAAAAAAAACAAAAAATGTTCTCCCTTCATAACCAATATGTCTTCTGAAGTAGCAGATCTACAAGCTCTAAAAAACGCGTCTCTCTTCGATCCGCGTTTCGAGCTTGTGGATCTGCTACCTTTGACGCTGTAGTGCGATCAAGCAGGGCGTTAAATGTACAAAAAAAAAACCACAAAGGGCCGCAATATGGAGATAAGAGGTTTCCGCCGGCGGTTACGACGACGTATAAAAGTTGTGAGTTGTGAATCAGATGAAAAGGGACTTGAAGCTTGTTTGTCAGGGCACAAACTTATTTATTTTCCCGGAGGAGTAAGAGGTTGCTTTCATAGCTTTCAGTCAAGGGAGAGACTTCACGACACAGAGGATTGCCTTCATGTTTCAGTCTTTTAATAAATATAGGCAATGTAATATATATTCCAAACGACTAAACAGTCTTTGTTTCCGATGTTCATGAATATATATTTTTTCTTCTCCAGGATGTCCGCCTCTTAGCTTGAGGGGCCGTCCGCGCAAGAGGAGAGGCCGCTACAGCAGGGACTCTCCCACGTCCAGCCAATCGGAGTCCTGGATAGAGAGAATGAAGGTATATATAACACTTTCACCCCAAAAAAGGTTAAGGATATAACATTCCTTTATGTTGAAGGAAGACCTTTTTTATGATGTGACGTTCCTTTATGTTGAAGGAAGATTCTTGAAAGAATACAGAAACGGGGGCGGCCAAGATAACAACGGCAAAACCATGTTAATAGATCTCTTTATTTGTATTATTTTTTAAGATATTCTTTTGGCTTTTTCTGTCTTTATTGATAGTTTTTTTTTAATGGGCGGAGAGATGGCGGGGGGGGGGGGGGGTAGACACGCAGCAAGGGCCGGGAATCGGGAGTCGAACCCGCGGCACGCCGTCAGGCAGCCTAGGTGCCCAGACGGTTGAGCTAAGGTCCTATAGTAGTAAATCTTTATTTCGGTCCATTTGAAAAAGCAAAAAAAAAACATACTGTACATACATTAGAGTCCACTTATACAAGTGTCACCGAAAAGGTGTAGGCTGAAGCCGAGGCTTATTTTGCCTACCCTTTTTGGAGAAAAAAAAGTAACAAAACTTTGGTTTCAAAGAAAGAAAGTAGTAACACATTGGTATGACTAAGCTAAATTCATCCGATAAATTGAAAAAAGCAAAGAAATCCAGGCAAACATAGGTTTTAACAAAACTAAGACAAGTCTAAGCAAAAGACAATTTTTACATACTCTAATTTGAAGAGTAACAAAAGTTCCAAAATCAACGAGTTTCAAAACGAATGAATATAATTTAATATTATATTATTATAATATAATATAGCTGGTAGGATATAATATAAAACCAACAGTGTATACTAAAAGGTCCTGGTGTAGGAGATAAAACCCAACAGTAAGAGGTACCAGCAGTATGAAATGATCCTAACGAGGTGTGTTCTGGGTTTTGCTAGGAGAACGTTGAGGTACCAGGTACCAGCAGTATGAAATGATCCTAACGAGGTGTGTTCTTGTGTTTTGCTAGGAGAACGTTGAGGTACCAGGTACCAGCAGTATGAAATGATCCTAACGAGGTGTTTTCTTGTGTTTTGCTAGGAGAACGTTGAGGTACCAGGTACCAGCAGTATGAAATGATCCTAACGAGGCGTTTCTGTGTTTTGCTAGGAGAACGTTGAGGTACCAGGTACCAGCAGTATTCAATGATCCTAACGAGGCGTTTCTGTGTTATGCTAGGAGAACGTTGAGGTACCAGGTACCAGCAGTATGAAATGATCCTAACGAGGCGTTTCTGTGTTTTGCTAGGAGAACGTTGAGGTACCAGGTACCAGCAGTATGAAATGATCCTAACGAGGCGTGTTCTGTGTTTTGCTATAGGAGAACGTTGAGGTACCAGGTACCAGCAGTATGCAATGATCCTAACGAGGCGTTTCTGTGTTTTGCTAGGAGAACGTTGAGGTACCAGGTACCAGCAGTATGAAATGATCCTAACGAGGCGTTTCTGTGTTTTGCTAGGAGAACGTTGAGGTACCAGGTACCAGCAGTATTCAATGATCCTAACGAGGCGTTTCTGTGTTTTGCTAGGAGAACGTTGAGGTACCAGGTACCAGCAGTATGAAATGATCCTAACGAGGCCTTTCTAACGTTGAGGTACCAGGTACCAGCAGTATGAAATGATCCTAACGAGGTGTTTTCTTGTGTTTTGCTATAGGAGAACGTTCTGGGCAGCGTGGAGATGAACAACAGTGAGGAAGACGACTGGCTGCCCCACCCCGAGGAGCAGCTGTTCCTGGAGCAGCTGTACACCTACATGGACTGCCACAGCTCGCCCATCCACAAGGTGCCCAACCTGGGCTTCAAGAGGAGTGAGTGTCTCTCTCTCTCTCTCTCTCTCTCTCTCTCTCTCTCTCTCTCTCTCTCTCTCAACCAAGCCAGTGTTGTTTCTGGCTGCAAAGTTTTGATTTTAGTTTTTTTCTTTTCTTTTACTCGTGGTCTCTTGAGTAGTTTTAATTTAGTTTTAGTCACATTTTTGAATAGTTTTCATTTAGTTTTAGTCACATTTTTTAGTCACTCACCCCGGAATGTTTTAGTGTCACGGTCTTTATAGTTTCAGTCGAGTAAATATCATAAGATTTGAGTCATTTTGGCAGTTTCGTGATAACAGTTTTTACACTTGCTGAAAATAGCCGATCTAGAAGATCAGCGTGGCTCTGGAAGCTGTCGATTTAGTCTTCTGCAACGTTCTAAATTACTTAATTTACACACTAATTTACACGGATTCGATTATTCTATCGGTTACCTTTTTTTGATTGATTGTGAAGCGCATTTTGGGGGTTTCATTAATATATACAGAATATATCGTTGCTGTCAGGCAGAAACCTCTTAGTTATGACCATATTTTGTTTATGGTTATATTATATTTTTAATAAATGAATGCCCTACTGGATCATAAAACAGCTTCACACAAACGCATCAAAAGTAGCAGATCCACAAGCTCCATCAACTAAATCCATTAAGTCTCATTAACCACTGAAACGCTTTGTTGTTTTTGATAATCTATCATTTTGTCAAATGTGGCTTATATAATCCATGAATCAGTTCGTTAAGTAACTGTTGCACCCTAGAATCCAGAGGTCATATTTTATTAGCCTGCAGGGTTCCAGCCCGATTGATCTGAAAATGACATTTTCAGATCCGCAGCCAATCGGGCAGTCTTTACATTGTGAGTCACCTTTCTGACATCTTTTCTAAATATAGCCTATACATTTTGTTGTCACATTGCACCAAGTTTAATGTCACCTGCGACCGACACGGTGCTTTCTAACCTAAGGATGGTGCAAGAAGTAATCCGTTACTACAGAAAATAGCCGACCTACAAAGCTCACAACGTCTTGCATCGCAGCACATTATGAGCTTGTAAATCGGCAATGTTTTGTGTGCTATTTCTCGATTCTTTTGAAAAATGTATGAACATATTTTTTGTAGTTTTTTAAATAAATGCCCAATACATGCCCAACATATCTGGAGTTCTGAAGTAGCGACTAACAGCTCAACATACTGAGTGGATGGGCGAGCTACTTAACTCAAAGAATATTCTCTTACAAGTAAAAGACGGTATATGTTCAAAATTTAAGTACCAAATTAAAAAGTACTCGTTTCACATTTCTTTCAAAATTGAAACGCGGTGTGCGAAGCGACGCCTTGTGCGCTTGTAGATCTGTTAAGCCCAACACACATACACACACACACACACAGGTTGCGTGTAGCGTAGCAGCACGGTGTCGACGCGTCACGCGCGTGAAGTGACCGCCCATACCGCTATACCAACAGGACGCGGCACTGTCTGCCGCGCGGCTAGCTGCCAAATTTGTACAGTCGCCGTCGGGCGAGGCGTGAACGCACGTCTGACGCCGCCGGTGTGGGATAGATATGGGTCCATTGAAAATGAATGGAGGCGGCTGTTTTGACGCACGCCGTTAGCAGCCTGTGTGTGTGTGTGTGTGTGTGTTGCCCTTTTATTTGCACCAGGGACGTGTGCACACATAGACATCAAAGGGGGTTTCAGCCCCCTGCCCTTTTACCCGTCTGTTAAACAACTGCCACTCTCCAGACCACTAATGCAGCATTTGCTACACGGTGAAAGAAATGCAAAATGCCCCTAGCTTTTTTTCCCCCCGACGTCTTTTCCTGAACTTGGAACGCACCATTTTTGCGTTGAACAAACTTGTTTCTAAATCCAGGTCGTTACACACCGCATCTCCAGTAGGATTAAGGAGTGCTGGGTTGCTGGGCCCCGTGCGACGCGTTGAGAGCTTGTAGATCTGCTAATTTCGCTATTTATTTTATTTTCGTGTCCAAAAGTGCCCTCTCTATATGGGATTTCTAGCCCCTAATAGCAATGTCCCTGATTTTCACTAGTTTGGGTCCCTGGCAAAACTAATCTAATCTCTCTTTTTGGCCTCGACCTGAAAGGTTTGAGAACCACGGTGCTGGAGTCTGTGTGTGTGTGTGTGTGTGTGTGTGTGTGTGTGTGTGTGTGTGTGTGTGTGTGTGTGTGTGTGGAGTGTGTGTGTGTGTGGAGTGTGTGTGTGCGAGTGTGTGTGTTGTATTGTAGTCGTTGGGCTGAAAGAGTGACGCTAGTATAGACTGTGTTGTGTGTGTGTGTTCCTGTCAGACTTGTTCTTTCATCACTGCTGGTGCTGTTCTAACACTTGGCAGCGTGCGTGGTTTGGTTTCCTGTTGCCATCATCAGAGGCAACAGGAATCGAACTGGAGCGTTGTGCAATTAATCACCGTTTCCACACGTACAGGATTATTTAGCCGTTGGTTTCTCTCTCGTCGGCATTTATAATTATTGCTCTCTGTGGTTTATTGCCATTAACCTAATAATAAAGTTGAGATCACGGTATTTTATTGATTTGCTTTTTTGAATTTTTTCTTTTGAATTTGTATTGATTATTTTGAAGCTGTTGATTGTTAAAGCGTTTTTTTTTTCTTTTTACGTGTGATATTGCAAATTAAATCACTGTATCGCTACTATTGAGCGGTTTGTTCTTTTATTTATTTATTTCGTAAATATTTTAACGAAATTTGAATAAATATAAATAAAACATTTCCAAACATTTTCAAAAACAGTGAAAGGTTCACAAGGAGTCGCAGTGCGATCGCATCGTGGTGTGCTCGATCTAATATTTGCACTATTTTGTGAAATGGAGCTTAATTTGAATAATGTATCTTTCAGTCATTTGGGGTATTTACTCTGTCTGTCTGTCTGTCTGTCTGTCTGTCTGTCTGTCCAGGACGTTTTCTGCTATCATTGTAGCCTTACTGCACCTGGTGATGTTTAGGTTTACTAATAATCAATCAATCGATCCAATCAATCAATGTCCTCACACAGTGTTGTCTCTCTCCATAGTCAACCTGTTCCTCATGTATTCAGTGGTGAAGCGACTGGGAGGATACGACAAGGTCAGTACATATTTGTATACCTTTCATTAAAATATATATATATATATATTTTTTCCTTAAAATGTCTTCTACATCCTGACAGTTTTCTGAAAAAGCTATGTTTCTACGTCAGTCGTTCTTCGATTTTTCAAAAATAGCAGACCTACAAGCTCGTAGCGTGCCACTCGGTGGCGCGCTATGAGCTTGTATTTTTCAATAGCTAAAGCATAACATAAATGCTAACACCAAAAGGGGTTCCCGCCCCAAAATGTAGTCAATAGACTTAGCTACTTTAAACCAGTGTCCGCAACACCATTTCCATCCTAGAAATATAAAGTGGATCAAGGTGAAATGGCATTTCACATTTTGTGCGTGCGTGCGCGTGCGAGGCGGGGGGGGGGGGGGGGGGTGGTTGCCGCGGTAACCAGGGGACTCGGTCGCAGTGTTTTGTCTAATATACACCCAGGCCGAGAACTCCGTTGGACACGTCGAATGAAGATGCAGGGGTTTATGAAGAAATCCATAAACCTTCATCCATAAAAGCAAATCCATAAAGGGTTAAGAAAAGATGTACCTCCTAAGATGAACGCATCGCTCGTCTTCATTTTGCAGCCGTTAACAGTGGAACTGAATTAAAAGTCTAAATGAACAAATTAAGTCTAAATGTGAATCAATTATTTATACATACAAAAATGATGAATGTAATTTGTTTTATGGATTTTTATCGGACGTAAATTATTCAAACCTGTCGGGGCCGAAACCTCCACCTTTGCTAAAGGCGGAATTTTAACCCCATCTGGACGTGGAACCCGTTTTGGTGTTTTAACTAAGCGTTATGTTATACTTTAGCTATTGAAAAATAGCAGATCTACAAGCTCATAGCGAGCTTGTAGGTCTGCTATTTTTGAAAAATCGTGAGAATGTGGCACAGATATTTGAATATAATATTCTTTCAGAAGACTTTTTTTTTATTTATTTCGACGTCGGGCCTAAATGGGTTAATTGGAGCATTGATGTAGGCAAGGCGGGTTTTTTTTTTGTGCGGTACATTTCAACAACGAGGCAATTCAATATGCTTTACAGTACACAAGAACAAGCAAAAGGAAACACAATTATGCAATAATGACATTAGGATGCTTAAGACAAAACGAGTAAAAATAACATACAATTACCGTGTGCGGAAGAGACAGAAAAGGAAATAAGTAGCAGCATTGGTTCCTTGGCAACCAACCGAGGTGTCCAGAGCCACGAGGCCCATATGGGCAGGGGGTCAGGGGGTCATCATCGACATGTTTTGTAAAAATAGATTTTTGTTTTGTCACGGACATAAAAAATGAGTGGGCAATAAATAATAATGTCACCGGAAACTCACGAAGACGCTACTGCTACTGTATATAGCCCTGAATGACCATAACGGGTCTGTAACTCCTGAGAGTTCAATTTGAGTAAGCCAATCAGAAGGCGGAATTAGAAGTGACATCACACATTGTGTTGTGTTGTGTGTACGGGTGCGTGTGTTTTGCCCCTACAGTTTAAACCTGAGGCGGTGTAAAATGTTTAACATGTGTCCGTTTGAGAATAAAATGACACTAAAACAAAAAAAGTATTTTATGTATTTGAAATACAGAAAATACTCAATCTGAAAGTATTTAGATAAAAAAATTTCAAATACAAGTATTTCAAATACAAGTATTTCAAATACATGTATTTCAAATACATGTATTTCAAATACTGCCCATGGCCGCGCTCTGGCCAATGGAGAGCGACGTTGCTACGTGGCGGCCATTTTACCTCGGGACAGCATAACATTGTGTCTACGTATGTGGCATGTATTTTTAAATAACCATAACTTGCTCAATTTTCAACGGACTTTCAAACGGTTTAGTTTGTTATAAACGTCAAAGACGTCCGCATGCTTATATGCTTTTATATGACATTTTTATAAAAATCTGTCTGTCTGTCTGTCTCTGTCTGTAGGTGACGTCAGACCGGCTGTGGAAGGTGGTGTATAACGAGCTGGGTGGATGTCCGGGAAGCACCAGCGCTGCTACGTGCACCAGGAGACACTACGAGAGGTGCGCACACACACACACACACACACACACACACACACACACACACTCGCATCCATTCAAACTGTTAAATGTACATTATATTGTTGCAGTGTATCAGAATTAGACTGTGTGTGCGTGTGTGTGTGTTCGTCTTCTCAAGGCTGATACTGCCCTATGAGAAGCACCTTGAAGCCGGAGGGGCGGAACTCCAAATCCCAGAATCCCTCGCGGTTCCCAGGACCAGAGCGGTGGGGAGGGGGAGGAAGCCCATGGCGAGGGGCCGAAAGCCTCGCGTCAAAGCCAGAGAGAAGAGTTTAACTCCTCCTCTTCCTGCCACCGCTCCTCTTTCTCCTTCTCTTCCTCACCACCCTCCTCCTCCTCCACCTCCTCCTCCACCTCCTCCAATGGTGCGTATCGATCTATCTATCAGCAAAGATGCTTGACCCATTGAGACCTGGGTTTTAATGTAGGAATGATGTGCCATCCCACTATACCGCGGTGCCCCCTGACTGAAGTTGCTCTGTCAAATGTATACTTGAGTTATAGTACTGGGGTTACGGGGTACTTGGCCTTAGTAAAAACATTTATTTAATATCAATGCATTGCTGTATTGAAATGTAGACATCGATCCCCCCAGAAATGTGAAAAGATCGTTCCAGAAAATGGTGAAAAGAGCTGAAATACAAGTTTACAAGGCATCAACATTGCAAGGCGTCGTGAACTGGTATATCTGCCTTTGTGTGTAGTGATAGTCGGCTTCAAAAAAGACTAGTAAAAAAACGTGTGTGCGTGTGCGTGTGTGCGTGTGTGTGTGTGTGTGTGTGTGTGTGTGTGTGTGTGTGTGTGTGGCTGCTTTACATTATCTGTGCAAACACAATAGCACTACTGTACTTCAACATTGCATGATTTAAGCAGGCATGGCAGTCTGGCACCCCCTGGTGGGAAGAGATAAACAAAACAGGAGTCAAAATGTTCCTGTAGTGTAGCCCCATATGGGAACTTGCACTTGTATCGTTGTCTAGTTCCTAGCCTGGTCTAGTAAGTTATAAATAAATATAATACAAATAATATTTGTATAAAAATACACCCAGATAATTACTGTCAGAAAATGTACACCCTGACCGAAAATCTTGTGAATAACACGCCTGTCCTAGTGTCGGAAAGTAATCTAATCATGATCCCAGAAGAATGCATTATGATATTATGTGATATGTGGTGTATTATTTTGTGGGAGACAGTTATTTTTTTCTCCCGGTCATGTGAGCCACACGTGTGTCTTATCAGGAAGTAGCCACGGAAAGCTTATGATGTCCCATAATAAGTTGGCTAACGCGCGCCCTCCAGTGCCAAAAAAAAACACGTGGAACTCGTGCTTAGCAGAGAAAGACCTATATATCGATCAAACTCGTGAACCTCGTGTTTAGCCGTGTATACGGTCTTAATCAATGTGTTGTGTTCCAAACAGGTCGGGGGGAGTCCAACAGGCGGTCCCAACCAGGTCGGGGCGAGTCCACCAGACGGTCCCGCGGCGGCGGCGGCGGTGGTGGTGGTGAAGAGGGGCCGTGGGCGACCGCCCGGGCGCAGGAACAAGGCCACGCTCCTCGCACAGGCCAAGCTGCTGGCCCAGCAGCATACCCAGGCCACCAAGTTGGTGTCACCACCACAACAGCAGCAGCGTGGCCATGCTACCAAGTTGGTATCACCACCACAACAGCAGCATGGCCATGTCACCAAGGTGGTGTCACCACCACAACAGCGTGGCCATGTCACCAAGGTGGTGTCACCACCACAACAGCGTGGCCATGTCACCAAGTTGGTGTCACCAGCACAACAGCGTGGCCATGTCACCAAGTTGGTGTCACCAGCACAACAGCGTGGCCATGTCACCAAGTTGGTGTCACCAGCACAACAGCATGGCCATGCTACCAAGTTGGTGTCACCACCACCACAACAGCATGGCCATGTCACCAAGGTGGTGTCATCACCAAAGCCCACGGCCAGTCAGACGCTGCTGGTGTTCCCGCCCCTCCTGGCCGGAGGACGGCCACAGCAACAACAACAACAACACATCAAGCAGCTCAAGGTAACGGCCGGCAAAGAGTTCAAATCACATCTCCGCTCTTCGAAACCGTCGTAATAATCAGCGCCGTGGCTACGCACACGAGCAATATACACACGAGTGTGTATAGGGCAACACGCACGCCGAGGGTGGCAACAAAAGGTGCCAAAAGGGTGCCAAGCCGACCCTCATAACAATTTTCTCCGCGGCTCCGCCGTGTAAATAACGCACGCCCGTCCTCACAAACGGCGAAAGAATATTCCCTGAAGAAGACCTTAGAGGTCGAAACGTTGGTTTCTGCTAATACACTTCCAGCATCGTGGCTGTGAGTGTGCGGCCTTTTTCTTCTTTTTCTAAAATCGGAACTATAGGTCTTAAAGCTGCTATGAGCAATAATATGTCAACATTTGAATTACCTTTTCTTTCTTTTTTTGGTATTCAGACAGCCAGCAATGAGTAGAACACATTTTTTTTTTTTCTGTATTCAAAGATTTTCCTAGAAGCTTTGTCATTGGTCGATTTGCCTGTCTACTTCCTGATTGGTTAGTCATTGCGCCCAGGCATTCTACCCATTACTGGCTGTCTGAATACCAAAACAAATAAAAGCTTTAAAAGGCTTTAAAGTGGTTAAAACAAAAAGGATTTTGATTTAAAAAGTTAAGCAGTTCAGTAACATGAGTTGTCTCATTTTCACGACTTTTCAAAAATAGCAGACCTACAAGCTCGTAGCTATGAGTTTGTAGATCTGCTATTTTTCAATAGCTAAAGTTTAAAATAATGCTTAAAACACCAAATGGGGTTCCCGTCCAGAATGGATTGAAATGGAGTAGAAGCTGTTCCAGATGACTTTCTTTAACAATGAAGGCCCATGCTGGGTGCTTGGTTGTAAGATGGCTGCGCTGTGCGCTATACGGTAAAAAACAAAAAAAAACGTCCTTATCGGAGCAGAGGAAAGCCTTTCATCTTCATTCGAGCTGACCGTATAAACAATGGCTCCATATGTACCACACATGTGGCAGTATGTGTTACAATATACACGCTGTCGCTGACCCCTCATGGGTCCAGATATGGTTCACGACCCCCCTGTAGGAATGTGAAAGACTTGAACTGGTGTACAGTCACTGTGAAACTTAACACATTCGTGACGGGACCCCCCTTTTGGTGTTTTAAGCATTATGTTATACGTTAGCTGTTGAGAAATAGCAGATCTGCAAGCTCATAGCGCAACCTTGTAGATCTGCTATTTTTGAAAAATCGTGAAAATGTGGCACAAATCTTTGAATATATATATTCTCTCAGAGCGAACGTTTTTAACTCAAATCTTTGCTTCTGGTGGGGAGGAACAACATATTTTCAGATGGGGGTCGGCGGCCAAATGTATATATTTTTGGGGGTCCCTTGACATGAAAATGTTTGAGAAGGACTGACTTAGAAACATGCGGTTTTTCAGAAAACTGTCAGGATTTAGAAGCCAATTTTTTTTTAGACTCTGCCTCGGGTCTAAATGGGTTAACACTCGTGCTGCTGCTGCTGCTTGGCTGAACCGGGCAGAGTTCGGAGCGCGTCCAGAACCTCTTTGAGTCACAACTCTTCTATTGACATCCCTCTTTGTCAGATCGAAAAGTCACTGTCACTTCAAAACGTTGAGTTGGTAAGCCGTGCACCGTTGGGATCGGGGGACAGAATAGAATATATTATCAACCCGTTTTGAAATTGCACACACATACGCAGGATGTTGAGTGATGCGCAAAGCAGTGGTTTCCCAAAAACGCTTTAGCTCGAGATCCAAAAGAGAAATGTATACCGTCTCTCCGCGACTCAAGCTATAGTGAGAACAGCCGATACAAGCTTCCCAAGCTTGTAGAACTTCTATTTTCACTTCTGCTTTAAAAGTTTATTTATTCGAAATGTCTGACAATTTCTGAAATTATTTTGAAAATAAATGTAGCTTTTTATTTTATTTTATTCATGAAGAATTGTGTTTTTTGTTGGGTTTTTTTTACTCCCGACCCACACAAATGTGTCCATGACCCACAATTGGGTCCCGACCCAGTGTTTGGGAAACAGTGCCGTAAAGCAAGCACCAAAACAACTTGGAATTGGGCTACCAAGCCGGTGAGGTAATGCAGGTGTAAAACACGGCAAAAAAAGAACACAGAGGAAGGGAGTTTGACAAAAGAGTGGATTTTTCTTTTACCAAAGCTTGCAAAGACGAACCGGATAGCCCAAGCTGTCGGTAGATAGACGTGATATATTGAGTGAGTTTATTGTCGTTAACTTAAATGCAGTCAGATGGGAGTCTTATGTCTCACAATCCTCTGAGTCGCGTGTGTGCCAGGATGATCCAACATAGCTTTCCTGGAAATTGCTCATTTAAGTTGCAGAATGAGTCCACAGTTCTTGACTGTTATAGGATATTTCTCAACTTCTCCTGGTTTTGGCTTAAACGTTTAATTTAAACTCTTCCTAATTTGTTCTGGGGACCCCCCTGGTCCCATTGGAACCTTTCTCAAGCACCTCTAGGGGTCCCTGGCTGGAACCCACTTTAAGAACCAGAACGTTTCAATCGTTAATTTGTTCCGGTTGGTGTGTGACAGGCTCAATGTTAGGGCAGACGTCAGCCATGAGTCTTAGATTACAACGTTATTTATTTTCAAGTAACAGAATAGCTTGTCGTGCCTTCGCTGTAACGATATCGTATTTAGACACAAGGAAATAAGATGCAAGAGCAGATGCAGCAAGTGTGTGTGTGCGTGCGTGCGTGCGGGGAGGGGGGGTGGGGGTAACTAATTTATCCTGTGTGCATGGATGCGACAATGCGACATACTAATTCCTACACGGGTTGAGCTTATAACCAATGCGACGCGTTTTGAGCTTGTAGATCAGCTATTTTTGATATATTTGAATTGAAACCGTGACATTTTTTTGTTGCTATTTTTGAATTGGAATCCTGAAAAGTAACTTTTTTTTTATTGAATTTCAAATGCATTTAGTTGTAGTTATGTTAACTTTATGAACTGTTAACATAACTACATTGGACACAAAAAGACAATCACATTTTACTAGTCATTAAGTAGCCTACTAGTCATTTAATACTAGTCATGAAGTAATTGAAGCGGCCGGTTTGGAATTGTAACAGCTGAAATCAATACTATATCAGTATTCTGATATTAACATGCAGGCCGCATTTAGTGAAGGTGGGGGCCGCGTGTGGCCCCCCGGGCCGCCAGTTGCCCACCTCTGGTTCATATAGGCTGTCAATCACAGCGACTGGCCAATCACAGCGCGTCCTTGCAGAACCCGCGTAGGCTTTGGTATGACGCTGCATGGGTGCACAACTGGTTATGTCCTCACTCGTCTCACCCAAATCAGAGTCCAATTAGTTTGACTCAGGTCAGGTGTGTGACTGCAGCCACCACCCATCCACCCACCCTGCAGCTGAAGTTAGGAGCAGGTTTGGTGTGGTTGACTGTCACTTCTGCTTCACTTTATTTCTCACATATCACAAGTTCACAGGTAAAGGAGTTGGTGAAATGAGAATGAAAATGAGCAGCTGCCCATGAATTTGAACAGTTACATTAAGAATATAATGCACAGAGAAGTGGATTTAAAATACAATTGATCCCTCTCTCGACTTATACTGTCTGTTTGGGATATATTTCACGATTTTTAGCTTGGAGAATTGCACAATTTTTATATTTTGGATGGTTAGTTAATTATAAAATTATTAATAAAATTGTGTTTTATTTATTTATTTGTAAACCTGTGATCATGCTGAATGTCCATTAAGCAATCGACTACTAACGCAAACGTAATAGCAGGTGACACATTCACAATTCAAAGGGCTTTATTGGCATGAGAAAACATACGTTTACATTGCCAAAGCAGAAAGAACAATACAGCAATCAAAACAAAAATGATGTACATTTGAAAGTCAGAATCTTCAATAGATCAATTTCTATGTACCAAGATCACTCGATGCAGGTATAGTGCAGGAATATACACAATGATTAGTCTTTAGGGTGGTTGTGTTCCATTTGATATCCTTCTCCTATCACAGCAACTCACAAATCTTGCTGCTTTGTTGTACTTCGCCCAGCAGATATGGGAGTTTTTTGTCATTGGTCATGTTTTCAAAACCTCCGTGTGTGGTTGTAATCTGTGGGAAGTATGTGTCTCTGATGTCTTGGTACAATGGACAGATGGTTAGGAAGCGTAGCTCGGTTTCCACTTCATTTTGCGTGCAGTGGGTGCATAGTCTGTCTTCTCTCGGGATACAGGTCTGCCTATGACGGCCTTTCTCGATCGCGAGACTGTGCTCACTTGAGTCTGTACCTCCCACCACCCATGGATCCAACACTCAATCAACGCACGTGTTCTGCACCTCCTCGATTCCTAATACTCCTCCTAACACCTTGTTGTTGTTGTCGTTCTTCTCTCCAAAGGCGCCCCAACAGCCCCAGCTCTCGGTCTGTCCCCAGACCCACGTGGTCTACGCCGGCATCAACCTCAACGGCATGCCCCTCACCCCGGAGCTGTCCCCCATGTCTGCCCCGCTCCTCCTCCCCTTCCAGCCCAAACCGGGGAAGGAGCCCCAGCCTCAGGAGGAGGCCGTCGGGGACTCTCTGAAACAGCAACAACAGCAGCCCCCCGCCCCGGGGGGAGCTTCTTCTCCTCCGCCGTCGTCTGCCCCGCCGAGGCACCCCGCGGCGTCCTCCGGAGGCTCCCCGGGAGGAGGAGGAGGAGGAGGAGGAGGAGGCTTCAGCCCCACCAAGGGCATGTGTCCCCTGGACGTGTTCAGGACCAGACTGGGCCTCCACAGGCCCCCGCCTCCATCGGAGAACCCCGACACTTTGACGCCACAGAGTTCCACCACCGCACGGCCCCCTGCCCCCATCCTGCACCACCACCAACACCAACAACACCACCATCCTCTGCAGACCAAGGCCGGCGGGGGAGGTCCGGTAGACACTCCTCTCCCCGGTGGGGACCTCCTCCAGCACCACCACCACCACCAGTGCTCGGGGTGCAGCGAGAACGAGGCGTCTCAGCCGCGCGGCGGGGGAAGCTTCCGCGGCGAGGGGGGGAACAAGAGCCTCCGTCCTCCGCTGCCGCCGCTCCGCGTGCTGCCCCTGGACCTGGACTGCAGCGTCCACGTGCGGCAGCTGATGCGCACGCGGCTGGGCTCCACGCAGCTGCAGTCCTTCACCCGCCGCCTCTCCGAGGTCCTCTCCCAGGACCTGAAGCCTAGCGCGCCGGTGGCGCCGATGGTGTCACCGACGCCCCCCGCCGCCGCCGTCGTCGTCCCCTGCTCCCCCCCCGTCACTCCGCCCCCCGAGCAGGCCGCTCCGCTCAACCTCAGCATGCGCACGCCGCCGCCGCCGGCCGCTAAACGGACATGCTCGGACGACGATGACGACGACATGGGTCCATCGACGGACGAGCCCTCGGCCAAGAAGCCCAGGAGGGTCTGCCCCTCCTCCTCCTCCTCCTCCTCGGAGCAGGCCGAGGCGGAGGACCTGAGCCTCATGGGAGGGAGGTCCAGCTCCGCCTCTGGGAGATTGGGCGGAGGAGGAGGAGGAGGAACGATTAAGAGCCAACAGGAGGAGCCGGCCGACCTGAGCTCCCCGGTCCGGCTGCGAGCCTTCCTCCTGGGCCTTCCGCCCTTCCACATCAAAGTGGAGGAGGAGAAGGACCCGAGCGAAGCCCCCCCCTCCTCCTCCTCCCCCTGGGGGGGGAAACCCTCCTCTCTCCTGCTTCCTCATCCCGTTCCTCTGCTGCTGCTGCCGCCGCCTCCGCCCGCCGCCGCCAAGACGACGACGGAGGTGAGGGACGACCAGAACCAGGCGGTAACGGTCAAGAACGAACCCTGCCTCCCGACGGCCGCCGAGGTGGAACCGTCGCCCCTAACGGCGGGCTGCGGAGGAGGAGGAGGAGGAGGAGGAGCCAGGGACCTCGGGAAAACGGACGGCGTCGTCCCGGTCCGAGTGGAGACCCTCAAAGCGGAGGACGTCGACGTCGTGGAAAGGGACGACGACGAGAGAGAGGAGGACGAGACGGAGGCGAGGGAGGAAGAAGAAGAAGAGACCTCTGACGCCATGGACCAAAGCGGAGACTTCGAGGGCGAGGGGCGAGAGGAACCGCCCGACGACGACGACGATGAGAAAATGGAGTGCAACGTCGTGGAGGCTTTGACCAACGGACTGCCCAGCGCGGTGATGATTCCTCAACCCACTGCCTTACCCCTGGCCCAGCAAAGCTGAAGAAGTATATGTGTGGACGGCTACAGGAAAAAAAACTTACCACGTGATCTGACTTGGAACTCTGACTTAAAACGGGTTTGTGGGTCTTGGGATCATTCAAGCACTCAAAGATAACTATCATTAGCAGAGTTCATTGGGTAATTATTTAGCCCAGGTATTTTCAGGGTCCGTTGGGACGTTTGTTTGGGTTTGGGGAAAACTTTGGCCGTGATCCACGTTCTTTTTGGACGGAAACAAACATTCTGTACCGGTTCAGTCGGTCGTTTTTTAAGCCACAAAACTGGAGCCGCATGGAACGGGAGTTGGGATTATTATTATTTCTTTTCTTTTCTCTTTTTTTCTTTTTCTTTTTTTGAACTATTAGGTATTTTTGGATTCACGGCTGCCATTAACCTCCAGTGGAGGAAGTGTTTGTCTTCAGCAGACATGACAGACAACCCCTGTCTGTGTCTCTCCCTCTCTCTCCCTCTCTCTCTCTCTCTCCATCTCTGTACTGTATCGATTCTGCCTCTGTTCATGTCTGTCGAGTCGACGCCGTCAAATCCTGTGTTTAATTTAACTCTGAAGAGTGTACAACGTGGTTCCATTTGTACACTCCTCGGGACTGCGGGTCCATTTGGTTTAAACCCGTACCCTCTTCGGACAACGGGGTCCGGAATCCATTTGGTTTCATCTGTATATACACTCTTCAGAGACACGTAGAAATGTTGACGTATTTGAGCCTTATTTTCATCAAATGGCTCCTTTCACAACACTATCAAATGTTATGTTTATATAACGGCGAAATACTGAACGGAAACCGAGTTATATAGAATTTTAAGAATGGATATTACATCTAAATAGATGATGCTATGCATCAAGATAAACTTGTTTAATCTACAGTATATATATATATAATATTAACTTTTCTAGCTTGTTTAAAAAAAAAACATAGTAGGTCTTCGGCCTACTATGTACTTCTAGGGGAATGCTGTTATTTTCTACAAAATGTTATATGAATATTTAGCTGTTGTAAAATAGATAGACTTTTGGGGAGTACAGAGCACGTTTGGGTCTTTTTTTTTGCTGGTGGAGCAAAAAGTACCCTAGAATTTATAAATGTGCTCCTTCTTCTCTTTACACACACACGTGCCTTATCATCTGTGAGCTGACCGCGTCCCCCGCTAGTCTGAAAGAGTAGAGGCTTTTTAAACAAATGCAATGTCAGGAATGTCACCTTTTTTGTGACCTAGACAAATGTTCAGAGGTAGCCCTCCTGACAATTTTAAGTTTTTCAAGTCTCGTTTTTTCCCCTCTCAAGATTGTAAACTTGTGTCTTTGACAGTGACACACGCTCTCTCCAGGTCGGCCGGCCTATACAGTTATGAAACCCATACGTGAAGGCTTTGTTCGCATAGGGGGGTTTTAAATTTGCATGCTTAAAATAAGTTCTGTGGTTGGAACATAATCTTGAGCATTTCATGTTTTGTTCTACAACATAAAATTACACCCGCATATACAGTATATCCCGACGGTTAATTCTGAAGCCAGTGTGTGCTTTATTATATAAAAAAGACAATTTGTATTATGTGGCTTAAATAAAATCAAAAAAAGATTTGTTGATTTGTGTAGATTATGTTGTTGGAACAAAATGTTTGAATATCATGAGCCTTTGCTATACAGTAGCTTGTTTTTGTTTTACATTTATTTATTTATGCAAAACCTACCTGATGAGAGAAACTAAACAACTAAACTGGCTCCCGCCCGGGAGGGACCTATAGGTTACTTTGAGAAGCCATGGTGGACTTAGTCTACAAAAAAACCCGCTAGAACACTATTTGAAATTAAATGTTTTGTAGGTCTGTACGTTTGGCAGGCAACCAATTAGCATAATCATTTAAGGGACACAATGAAAATGCCATTGTAATGTATGATCTGTTTTAAACTCCAATAAGACATTAAGTATATATGATATAATACGAGGACAACTTTGTTTTTGTGTTTTCAACCAAGGTTCATGTTTTAGGTTATTTAAGAAAGTAAGACGAGTGTTTTTTTTATTTTTTGTCTTTAGTTTTAGCGATTTTGTTTTGCTATTTTTGACGGGGCATTCGAACAAGTGGCTAAATATAAAAAATGTTTCTTTACAAAATATTACACGATTTACTATCCTCCTACTTAGACCCCAGGAAATTACATCTAGCCACAAAAGATTGGGGATATATTGAATGTGAAGGGGGAGGTACTAGGGGGTGCGATACTGTGTGTCATAGGCTCAATATGTCATTCAGTAGACCCCCGTGATATTTTGTGGCCAGATGTAATTTCTTGGGGTCTAGTAGGACTATAGTAAAAAATAAAAACCCAGTAAAATTTTGTAAAAAGAAAAAGCACCACTTGTTCGAATCCCATCTGCCCCACTGCCAAAAATAGCTAGATTTTTGACAAAGCTAATCGTTAAAATGAAAGAAAGCAGCAAATGAAAATAATGTATAACACTCATATTTTACTTTCTCTCTCTAAAAAAAAAGAAAGTCCTTTAATTAAGGAGTATCACCTGAACATTTCAGCCACTGTAGTATTTGGATGAGGTTTTGAACAGATTCATTGATTAACCACTTTTTTTTGCTATTATTTGAATAGCAAAACAAAAGCAGTTCTACAAGGCAAGCTCACAACGCACGCGTAATGGATCTGCAATTTTGACTATTTTTCTAAAATCTTTGTACATTTGCCTATAATGACATGTCCACAAATGAAAATGTAATGTAAGTGGAAGTGAAATTGCTCTATTGTTGAGCCAACACGTTTTGGAGAAACAAACGTCACTTTGGCAAGGTATTTTATTTCACATAATGCTTTTTGTGTGTAAGGTAGATATTAAGTGCCAATGCAGGATTTCTTTCTCCCATCTATCATTTTGCGTAGAAAACAAATTCAAGGGGACAAAAAAATTCACAAAAATGCTATGTTTCATTACAACCTAAACTTATATAACCTTGTCTTCATTTTGTTTTTCCTCCAATGTCAGGGTGGGTTTTTTTTGCGTCTAAACGTTGGCTGGATTTCGTTGTTGTCGGGCAGAAATCTCCATTTTTCAAATGAGTTTTTTTCCATAGATTTACTTCATCATACGAGTGTCACACAAAAGTAGTGAAAATATTAGATCTACAAGCTCACATCACATTGTGGCACGCTGTGAGCTTGTAGATGGTTTTAAAAATAATGAAGATAAAGCAGGAACGGTTTTTGAAATGTTTCTACCCGACTGCAACGTTTTGCACACTACTGAATCTGGCAGTCGCAATTTCCTCCCCCCCCCCCCCCCCCCCCCTATTTATATCAAATCTCTGACTCGTGTTTAACTTCTGATTTACGTCATTTTTAGGTAGACTTTAGTTATATTATTATGGTTATGTACTGTATTTTTTTATTATCTTGATGGTGGCCATAATCCATTTTATGTTGTATTTTCTTTTCTTTGTATATGTAATATTCTTTCTGGAATGAATGCATGGGGTTTGGTTGGAGTCGACCAGGTGAGACCTTAACGTTCCTATTCTGGGGGGGGCGAACAAACATTAGGCAAAAATAGATCTGCAAGCTCATTGTACGAAGCGTGTAGATCGGCTATATTTTCACCGAAGAGATTGGGGAAATACTAGCTGGACCTATAGAGCGCCGAAGTCCTGACGTCACTCGCTCGTCCCCTGGTTCTGCCTGGTTCACGGAAGTCATTTCTCTATGGAGAATAACATGGGGTCGTCTTAAAAGCGTTGTGGTCCAAAAATAAACAAGCTGTCTCGGCGTTATTGTCAGGGAGGTGTCTCCGTATCGTTTGCGACAGTCAGTCACTCCTATATGATGGTGTGTTTCTAGAGAAAATGTAACTAATTCAGTAGCGGTAACATTAGCGTTTTCTCTCCGTCAGTTGATTCTTCATATCCATATATGAGTGAAACGGCCGGGGGGGACATGTTATATTTTTCAAACACAGTTCTTATATGAGGCGATCTAAAATCCCCCCTATGGGCATTACAATGCAAATAAAAAGTACATGAACCCCTCTACCGATATCGACGTCAGACTTCGGCGCTCTATTGTAGAGCCCTGAGGGACACCTATATAAGTAACATAGTTTTTGAGTGGTGAAAAGGTTTAGTCCTATTCTGTAGCGATGGAGGTTTGGATGGATCTCGTGGAACCAAAGTTTATTCTGTACTGTAACCGTTGGCAAGACAAATGTGCCACAACTTGACAAGACTTGGAGAATTTTAAGAACTTGATGATTTATTAACTCAATTCACAGACTTGACAGTTTTATTTCAAGGAAACCTTTAGGAGTTGTCTTTCTACACTGTTCTTTGTTTTTTTTTGGTAGCCCATATTTGCTTTTCTTCTTGTCTTTTTTTAGTTGTCTTTTGATGTGACGAGAAACAGATTCTCGTCACAGGAAAGGATGTAGACGCGAGTGCCTGCTACTTAAGAGGAACACCTCTGTAGGAAGCAGGTTTGTAATCGAGCACGCACACACACACACACACACACACGTGTGCTCGCACACACACGTGCACACGCATGCACGCACACACACACAGAGCTAGGATGTCTCCCAGTACGACTACAGTCTTCTATATCAGTGGTTCCCAAACTTTTTCCATGTCAATGACCCCCAAATTGACACGAATTAGCCCGTGGAGTGAGTTTTGAGTTACAGACCCATAAGGGTCCATTTTGGTTCCTATAACTATCATTTAGCTGCAGGGGACCCCCTGGAACTCCCTCAAGGACCCCTGGGAGTCCGCGGACCCCACTTTGGGAACCACTGTTCTATATTACTGTTAATTGCTTGAATATCTCCACAGTGGGGAGTCAGATTGAAACACTTCAGTGCTTTGCTCAAGGGCACATTGGGCCAGCGGCTACTGGTGTTACTGTTGAGTCAGTGAATGTAAGTTCAACACCTGTTCACTCCTCTAGCTGTGCCTCTGTCGCGTTAACGTCAAAACAAACCGTGTCTACCGCGTCTTCTACACGTAGACGTGAGAAATCACTCTTTTGTAGATTATTCTTTTTTTTTTCTTTCTTTTTTTTGGTCTACTCTGATATTTAAGTTTTAGTTTATTAAAGGTCGTTTAGGTTAAATCGTTAAATTGTTTTTTTGCTTTTGATTTAAAGTGTAATATTAAATGTTTACATCTTTTTTCCATTATTGTTATGCATGTTGGCGACAAACACGTTTGTTCTTCTACTCCCAGTGTTTTTGCACACATCTTTTTTTGCCATGCAGTCATCGATGGCACTGTTTTGTTTAAAGTACTTCAAATTAAAGTGCCTAACTTGCCTAAAAAAAGAACAACATATGAATTCAATGTGTTAAATCTGTTTTGCAGGACAATAGTCTAGTTCAGTTCAGTTCAGTGTCTGGTGTCGTTACCATGGACCTGCAAGCAATGTATGCGCCGTTTTCTGGAAATTCTCAATGCGTCCACTAGATGGAGTCAAAGGCCCATTAGAGCAAAGTATCACCTACCTTGACAATGCATTTCGTATCGTTCTCTCCTCTCTGTCTTAATTCAAATATGCTTTATTGTCATGATGCATGACGAGCATTCTTGTATTGCTAAAACATCAATGACATACAGATACAGTATGATACACAATTATAATTTATAATACATATTCAGAATCAGAACAAACAATACAAACAAGACAAGGAAAAACAAACCAACTTTGTTTGAACATACCCCCCCCCCCCCCCCCCCCTCTCTCTCTCTCTCTCTCTCTCTCTCTCTCTCTCTCTCTCTCTCTCATTCATTCAAAGGGCCTAAGTTCCTGGCATGTGAAAAATACAGTACAGCCCAGATCTGTAAGGTTGCAACTTTGCAATTAAAATATAGGTTGTAGTCTTAATTCGTCTTAATCTTTATTGTCTCCACCAGGCCCGAAGGCATGGGGGGAGAGTGTGTGTGTGTGTGTGTGTGTGTGTGTGTGTGTGTTGTGTGTGTGTGTGACGCCCGTCCGTCCGTCTAAACTAATCTCTGGCACCGTTAACCCGGTCGATGCCAAACTTTGCACACACACTCCCTGGATGCCCACAATGAACCTCTGCCCCAAATCTTCCAGAACGGCCTGTTTGAACTGACTTTTGAAAAACAAATTCTTTGATATTACTACTCCAGATTCTGTCCAAAAATCCCGCAAATCATTAAACAGTATCTCTATAATCATGTGCTCCGGTCGGCCCCCTAACATTGGCTTTCAACGTTTGCAGGATTGTCCCGTTTGGAACGAAACGCCTCAAATCATGAACGCAGCGTGAAATTTACGTGAGATCTTTCACAGACTTTCCTATACTACTATAGGCTGAGGAATATATCCCACCCTTTTCACATTGGCCTGTTATAGCGCCACCAGGAGGCCACAACCTGACCTGCCCTGGTGGAGACCTGCATGTGCCCCGAGGTGAACTTTATTCTTTTCAAACCAAAAGCTTGTGCTTTTGTTATGTACTGTAGTAGGCCTGCTGTATAGCCTCCACATGAAGTAAAGACACTAACTTCCTCTCAGGCTGACACAACACTCTTATCTAGCCTGTTGTGTTTAGGTATGCAGGTCACCCGTCCCTGACTTCATCTTATCTCTCATGTGGATCTGGGAGAAAATATTATTTTGAAATGTGTTCAATAGAGCGCGTGCACACACACATTCCCGGTGTGTGTGTGTGCGCAGTGTTTGTGACAGGACGCCGAGTGTGTAAACACGGCACACACAGAGGAAATGAACGCATTCCAACCATTAGCACAATGCTGCTACTGCGGTGCAATAATGCATTCCGCATGCTACAAATGGACACAAAATATGGGTCAAAGATAAATACCTTGTAACATGATGCATGTGGAATAAATACCTTCTGTGAGGCCCAAAAAGAAAGCAATGAAAGTGTAGGCCTACTAGGATATTGTAGCCTATATAAGGCAGTTGGTTCCCAAACTGGGGTTCCGCGGACCCCCAGGGGTCCTTGAGGGAGTTCCAGGGGGTCCTCCCCAGCTAAATGATAGTTTGGAACCAAATGGACCCTTGTGAGTCTGTAACTCTGAGAGTGTACCATTTGTACACTCTCAGAGTTAAATTAACTTTGATTTTACAATACAAATCGGGGGTCCCAGAGATAGAAATGTCATTAAATGGTCCGTAAGACTAATGCGGAAATGTGGTTCTCAAACATTTACCGACCCTCATCTGAAAATATGGTGTTCCAGCGACCCCCCCCCCCCCCTCCAGAAGCAAAGATTCGAGTTAAAAACGTTGGCTCTGAAAGAATATATATTCATTTGTGCCACATTTTCACGATTTTTCAAAAATAGCAGATCTGCAAGCTCATAGCGCGGCACTTGGCTTTAAAACACCAAAAGGGGTTCTTACAGTTTTATATTATGCAGCAGTGTACTGGAGGTTACAATATTGACTTGATTTATTAGAAATGCAAAAAAACCACATGGGTTACGTCAGTTTGACGACAAACACAATAAAGTCCTCAGACTTATTTCCATTGTGGTTGCTCTCACAAGCGACAGTTAATAAGTTAAAAACACATTGCAATACAAAACATATCATACGCCAGTGTGGAGCGTTCCACAGTTTCTAGCATTCAATTCAATTAAATTCAAGCCTTATTGGCATGAGAAAACATACGTTTACATTGCCAAACAAGTGTCAAAATATAATAAAAACAGTTGAAAATGGGGACAGTTGGAGGGGGTACATCATTTTTGTAAACGGAGCTATGTCACATTGCATCGTTCTATAGGCCTACATGTTATACAGGGTAAAGCTTTATTGAAACAAATATAGCAGCATTTGTTTTGCAGTCACTTTGGGACAAATAGCATTTATTTCTCAAGAATATTTAAATAGCATACAGTGTTTAAAGGTTGCATCACTGTTTACATGCGTGCAGTAGGTCTACTTGGTACAGATAGTAAGTCCTTAGGGTGGTTGTATTCCATTGGCTAACCTTCTTTTGTCGCAACAGTTCACAAATATTGCTGCTGTGTTTGCACTTAGGCAGCGGACTGACATCATGCTTCCTTCTATGCATGAGGAGTCCAAGCCGCTTCTTTTCACCTGACAGCGGGGGGTTTTCCGCGGCCAGACGTAGCGCGTGGAAGGAACACGTTATTCCAACCATGCAGTTCCTTTCCCCTCCATCAGGCGCCCCGGCTGGCCAAGGGGAGGCAGTATATAGCAATACCATATTCGGCCACTATGTCCATTTCGCCTAATATAGGCCTATACTCTAAGGTGCATTAGTCTGTCTTCCATTGGGATTGGGGTCTGTCTGTGGCGGCCATTCTCTATCGCAAGGGCTGTGTTCACTGAGTCTGTACTGTCTAGTGTAGTCAATGCTTTCCTATACGTTTTGGGTCGTTTGAGGCAGCGGTGGCCGAACGGTTTGCGGAGCGGTCTTGATATCGGAAGGTCGCTAGTTCGTATCCCCGGACCGGCACGTTAAAATT
>NC_137874.1:8051042-8083542 GCF_963924005.1 Protomyctophum bolini | reverse complement strand
AATCTACCTTTTGGGCACCCCAGAGTATTCTATAGTAAGAGAGTAGCGACATGCTTTGATCTCGCCGCAAAGCGGGTGCCCTATGGGCTATAGTTCCACACATTGCTCCTATATGGCTGGAACTATATATTCCATTGAGATAGAATGAGCACTTCCGCATTCCATTGTTACAATGAGACTCAACGGGAGTGTCATTACTCTCTTACTAGATGACTCTGGGGCACCCCCTGGTGTATATAGAGTGTATCGGCGGAAGTAGTGGTGATTTTGGCGGAAGTATAGCGCTCAAGGAAATTACGTTGACGCTTCGCAAATCTGTTTACATTCTCTCTGTGAATGAAACAAGCGTTGTGATTGGTCGAAACATATCGTATATCCTGCATGGGGAAATACATCTGACGGATGTCCCGGCCCAACACTTCCGCCGATAGCGTCTCTGCCTTAGGTTGTGACCAGGCTTTTCTCTCTGTCTTAGGTTGTGACCAGGCTTTTCTCTCTGTCTTAGGTTGTGACCAGGCTTTTCTCTCTGCCTTAGGTTGTGACCAGGCTTTTCTCTCGGTCTTAGGTTGTGACCAGGCTTTTCTCTCTGCCTTAGGTTGTGACCAGGCTTTTCTCTCTGTCTTAGGTTGTGAACTTGTGACCAGGCTTTTCGCTCTGCCTTAGGTTGTGACCAGGCTTTTCGCTCTGTCTTAGGTTGTGACCAGGCTTTTCTCTCTGTCTTAGGTTGTGACCAGGCTTTTCCCTCTGCCTTAGGTTGTGACCAGGCTTTTCTCTCTGCATTAGGTTGTGACCAGGCTTTTCTCTCTGTCTTAGGTTGTGACCAGGCTTTTCTCTCTGCATTAGGTTGTGACCAGGCTTTTCTCTCTGTCTTAGGTTGTGACCAGGCTTTTCTCTCTGTCTTAGGTTGTGACCAGGCTTTCCCCTCTGCCTTAGGTTGTGACCAGGCTTTTCTCTCTGCCTTAGGTTGTGACCAGGCTTTTCTCTCTGTCTTAGGTTGTGACCAGGCTTTTCCCTCTGCCTTAGGTTGTGACCAGGCTTTTCTCTCTGTCTTAGGTTGTGACCAGGCTTTTCTCTCTGCCTTAGGTTGTGACCAGGCTTTTCTCTCTGTCTTAGGTTGTGACCAGGCTTTTCTCTCGGTCTTAGGTTGTGACCAGGCTTTTCTCTCTGTCTTAGGTTGTGACCAGGCTTTTCCCTCTGTCTTAGGTTGTGACCAGGCTTTTCTCTCTGCCTTAGGTTGTGACCAGGCTTGAGTGCAACCCGTTTCCAACCTGTACACATGGCTGCTCTCATACGTGGACTTATACACCTTCCCTCTCACTCTTGCTCGTATACAGTTCTGTCACAGATAACTCCTGACACTTTACTCCATCCATTATACGATTTACGCCATGACTTCCCAAAGTGGTGTGCCACCCATGGGGGATCCCATAGTCGATATGTTCAATTGGTTAAGCAACACTCAGCTGGAAGATTGGAGTGCACAATGACAGCCTGCCAACCTTTTGACCTGCCTGTTTGAAAACCTCCTTTCTGTCCTTAATTCAGCGTTCGACGGAATGGAAACTGACACAACCACACAACCCTGGCCGTATTCACGTTACCAAACTATATCCAAATAAACGTGCCTGCACGCGTGGAACCGCATGGCATGCAAACCGCACGCACACACACACACACACACACACACAGTCTGTAGGAAGCTGCAAGCGCCGTCTGTTTGGGGAGAATTAATTACTGTTAACCCACTTAACACAGAGAGCAGGGGGAGGGGCACACGCACCCACGCACGCACACACACACACACACACACACACACACACACACACACACACACACACACACACACACACACACACACACACACACATATGTGACAGTCACACACACGCACGCACACACACGCACACATGACTGTACACTGATCCTAGCTGGACAAGACAGCAGGCAGAGAGAGAGAGAGAGAGAGAGAGAGAGATGGAGAGGGACTGAGGAGAGAGGAGTAATTGCACTAAAGTATGAAGGCACAGTTTTGTGTGTGTGTGTGTGTGTGTGTGTGTGTGTCTGTCGTGCACACAGAAGTGCACGTGAACACACACTGTTAGGACATGGCTCACCAATCTCACGTGTGAGTTCACTCACCGAGCCCTTTATTTCCCATCGTGCCCTTAATTGTTCACCTGGCGAGAGTCCCGACAATTACATTGTGGATTCAGAGGCCTTTTTGGCACGAGGAAACATATCGTCGTTGTTGTTGTTGTTGTTGTTGTTGTTGTCGGGAAGAAACCTCTTATATATTCTAAAGCGCCGCGTTTGGAGCTTGTAAATCTGCTATACTTTTGAAGTTGAATCCCGAAAAGTATATAACGGGTTTTTTTTTCGGTCATGTGACGTTTCCACTCGACAAAGTCGAAACAAAGTGGAACAAAACAATCAAACCAAAGTATAGTGTATGTACAATTAACCCATTCTGACCTGAGATCAGATTCATACGAGGTTTCCACTGGACACACGCTGGTCTGATGAACCCATTCTGACCTGAGATCAGATTCTAAAAATGTCAGTCGTTCAAAAAATAGCTAAAGCATAACATGATGCTAACACCAAAATGGGTTCAGAATGGGTTAAACTGTGGAATAAAGCAATGCGTAAAACAACAGAGCTGTATTAGCCTAGACAATTGCAACCATCTTGCAAAAACCTTTGCATATATACAGTATAAGAACTGGCATTTCCAGTCAGAACTATATAGTCATAGAGGCCTGGGCCATGGCTCAGCGGTCCAGGCTCCTTGGCTGGTATAATCCAGTCTGGCAGTGTGCCGCGGGTTCGACTCCCGATCCCGACGGCCTGCACTGCATGTCACCCCCCCAATCTATCTCTCCCCATTTTCCTGTCAGCACATCGGTCTATGACCCTCTATAAAAAAGAATATATGTAAAATAAACATTAAAGAAATAGTCATACATCGTCACATAAAGATTCCACATCGCTCTCTTTCTCTCCCCCCCCCCCCCCCCCCCCCCCCACACACACACACAACCTCCAACCTTCCCCTCTCACTCATCATCAGTGCCAGGCACAGAGAGAGAGAGAGAGAGAGAGATAAAGCGAGGTATGTGGGCACAGGTCCAGGGGATCATGGGAGAAAAACCCCTGAATCCCCCCCCCCCCCCCCCCTTATACCCCCTCTGTGTGGCAGCCAGGTTGCCATGGCAACCAAACCAGCCACCAACCAACCAACCAACCAACCAACCCATGCAGCTCATGCTGCTGTTGTGCGTAGAGAGAGGAAGCCAGGCCTCCAGATGAAGGAACAACAACACACACACACACACACACACACACACGCACACACAGACACACACACACTGACGTACTATACGTTCCTGAGCCGTTCTCATGGAGATCCAACATGCAATGCACTGTTTGTTCAAACTCTGAGAAGAAGTGCAGGGTCCATTTGGTTCCATTCGTATACTACACTTCTCTCAAGAGTTTGTCAGACCCAGTAAAGCAGTATCGTTTTTGTGCAAAAGATATACCAGCTTTTATGCTATGTTGTACAAGACTGGTTGTACTGGTCAGCTCCCAGTGGTCAACAGTAGAAGACTGTGGTTGTACTGGTCAGCTCCCATGCAGTGACCAACAGTAGAAGACTGTGGTTGTACTGGTCAGCTCCCAGTGACCAACAGTAGAAGGCTGTGGTTGTACTGGTCAGCTCCCATGAGTGGTCAACAGTAGAAGGCTGTGGTTGTACTGGTCAGCTCCCAGTGGTCAACAGTAGAAGGCTGTGGTTGTACTGGTCAGCTCCCAGTGGTCAACAGTTGAAGGCTGTGGTTGTACTGGTCAGCTCCCAGTGGTCAACAGTAGAAGGCTGTGGTTGTACTGGTCAGCTCCCAGTGGTCAACAGTAGAAGGCTGTGGTTGTACTGGTCAGCTCCCAGTGGTCAACAGTAGAAGGCTGTGGTTGTACTGGTCAGCTCCCAGTGGCCAACAGTTGAAGGCTGTGGTTGTACTGGTCAGCTCCT
Organism: Protomyctophum bolini; assembly: GCF_963924005.1. Classification (NCBI taxonomy): domain Eukaryota; kingdom Metazoa; phylum Chordata; class Actinopteri; order Myctophiformes; family Myctophidae; genus Protomyctophum; species Protomyctophum bolini. Next base: position 8,079,515 of record NC_137874.1, on the reverse strand, counting down.
AGTGGCCAACAGTTGAAGGCTGTGGTTGTACTGGTCAGCTCCCAGTGGCCAACAGTAGAAGGCTGTGGTTGTACTGGTCAGCTCCCAGTGGCCAACAGTAGAAGGCTGTGGTTGTACTGGTCAGCTCCCAGTGGTCAACAGTAGAAGGCTGTGGTTGTACTGGTCAGCTCCCAGTGACCAACAGTAGAAGGCTGTGGTTGTACTGGTCAGCCCCCAGTGACCAACAGTAGAAGGCTGTGGTTGTACTGGTCAGCTCCCAGTGGTCAACAGTAGAAGGCTGTGGTTGTACTGGTCAGCTCCCAGTGACCAACAGTAGAAGGCTGTGGTTGTACTGGTCAGCTCCCAGTGACCAACAGTAGAAGGCTGTGGTTGTACTGGTCAGCTCCCAGTGGTCAACAGTAGAAGGCTGTGGTTGTACTGGTCAGCTCCCAGTGGTCAACAGTAGAAGGCTGTGGTTGTACTGGTCAGCTCCCAGTGACCAACAGTAGAAGGCTGTGGTTGTACTGGTCAGCTCCCAGTGACCAACAGCAGAAGTGTTTATCAGTTTGAGCACCGGGCCAGGGTGTTGCTGTGTGATAAATGGAGGTTTTGATTGAAATAAGCGCCGGGGCGACATTTATTCTTTGGTTTATTTTTAGAGGCTTTATTTAGACAGAACAGCGGAGAACAGAGAACAGTAGAACGTCTCCCTGATGAGAAACAGTTGGACACAGATGCTGTAGCTCTGGGCCTTCAAAGCACCAATTATCATCCAGCTGTCCAAATCTGCATGAGACCAGAGCCATAGAGTATAAGACAGAGTTACGCAAACTCCGTTCACTTCATGGGGCTTCAGTCCAATGGCGGGTCTCCTACATATTTCTAGTGAGAATGGGGACAACCGGCAGTTTACGGAATGCATTGGAGTCAATGGGCTCGCACGAGTATACATGAACCACGTGACCGGGCTGTTTTCTGCCCCCTCAATGTCTCTAAACTCTTCTATTAGATGGCTCTTCATGAGACTAGCGCTCTCTCTCTCTCTCTCGCACGCACGCACGCACGCACGCACGCACACACGCACACACAGAGAGAGAGAGAGAGACTCGCTGACACATACTGAAACATTCCCCAATGGGAGGCAGTTAGGGATGAGGAGCTCAACTCGGTTCTAGAGTTTGTGTTTTTCAGCTTGTGCTCAAAATGAAAAGGACTTAAACTCTAAACAGAACACGCTATTGTCTGCTGAACTGAGCTGAACTGCACGGAAATAATTTATTTATGATGACGATATGAGACAGATTAAAACCATCACAATTCACTTTGTTCCTCATCAGAAATTGCTTAAAGAACAAAAGAGACCCCATTGTTCCTAATTATGTTTAAGTTAACTGGGGGGTTAAATGACCTGGAGGTCCCGGAGACCCCAGGGGTTCTTGAGGTATACCCCATGGGGTTATTGAGGGCCCCAGGGGTTCTTGAGGGCCCCAGGAGTTCTTGAGGGCCCCCGGGGTCCTTGAGCCTTACAGTCTGTAACTCTGAGTGTGTGTTCCATTTGTACACTCTCTGAGTTATGGGGGCTAAATACCATACATAACATATATAACATACCATAAGAATGTTCTCTTTTCATTGTTTTTGTATATGACGCATGGTTCTTCAGAGGCTCTGCACTGCAGTCGGGTCTAGACAGCTCCAATGGAGTAACGGTTCTATTTTGCACCATTTGACAAAGTGCACCTTTAGTCACATGCATTGCTGCTGCTATATATAGCCCTATAGTACTAAACGATTTCCCCGGTCGATTGGCGAGTCAAAGAAGCACTTTTACTGCATGCTATTCAGTGCATTCGTGTTCAGAGCGTATACTGGTCTGGTCCGTAATGTCATGTTTCCAGTAATGTGTGGGGCTGCTGGAGGTCACGTCCAACAGATGGATGGCTGGCTCCTCCAGAGGCAGTGAGTCAGGGCTGGTCATCTGTGCTGCTGAAATGAACTCTGGTTACGTTCACCACAGCCCTGATCCTGTTATTAATCACTGATCCTGTTAACTTGCAAGAGAGGAAGGTGAGAGTGTCTGCCTGCGGTGGGGCCTGGGGACAGGCACACAGACAGACAGATGGACGGACGGACGGACAGACAGACACACACACACACACACACACACACACACACACACACAGTGGGAGGGACGTACGGACATACGAGTGGACAGATGGTGCATGGCGGACAGCAGGCAGGAAGACAGGCAGGCAGACAGACAGACAGACAGATACCGGTGGTCTAATATGACCATTTTATGGCTAGGCAGGCCAGGCTGGGAGACAGACAGACAGACAGACAGACAGATAGCGGTGGTCTGGTGTGTTAAGCTCATTGACTGTGATTCATTTACCGCCATTAAACGGCCATTTTCCAAAACATACAGGACTGTGGTCTGGTCTGGACGCGGTGAAAAGAAATTCAACATGCAGCAAGACTTGAAACTTGCTTTATTAGATACCGTATACTTCTGCTGTTTGTTTTCATTCATTGTACTTTATTGTACAGTAAATATGATATATAGGAGGAGGATCCTCCTATATATCAAATCTCTTTGCCCAGTGTTTTCAGCCCAGTGTTCTGTTCACCCACAGAAAAGGGACACTGGGATGTATGTGGTTATTTGTGCGGAATGCTTTGAAAGTTTAGCTGGGAATAGTAGCCTAATCAGAGACAGATTTTGAAATATTTCAATTCAAACGTTATTGTTATTCAGGTATTGACATTCCAATAAGTTTGGAGAAATTGTATAAAAGGTGCAACATCTAACAAGACATCTAATCTATCTGTTTAGACATCTGATCTAATGACGTCATGTGGATCTCAGACTTCACATAGCCAGTCTTGACGTCAAGGTATTATTTCAATATTTCAGCCTATAATCCATCGTTGAAGTCCAGAATGATAGAATTACGAATTCAAAGAGTTAAATTGATGGCATACTACGGGTTGAGTGGTCTGCGAGATTAGCCCTGGGACAGACTCACAGACAGACACAAACGCACAGACCCTCCTCTAGACAGCTAGCTCAAGACCTTCCGACCTTTCCTTTACAGAAAGGTTGTTAAACTCCTTAAACTTAACATTGCCATACCCTCTCCTACTTATAGTCTCCACAGCTAAAATCTTTCATGATTAATGTTGCATGATTATTTTCACATTATGAAAATAACTGCATGCACACAACACAACACAACACAACACATGAGAGCCCATCCAAACAGCACACGGCCCTCGCTCTTTGTCCCGTCCACAGTCCACACCCAGCTAAATACAGTCACTCTTTCCACTGACAGACATAGGGACAACAATGTACAATGGACAGACAGGCGGACAACACAGCATGGAGACATAGAGACAGAGACAGGTGGACAGACATAGGGACAACACAGCATGGAGACATAGAGACAGATGGACAACAGCATGGACCAGAAGGCCTGGACCAGAAGGCCTGGATGGATGGATGGATGGATGGAAGGCCTATACTATGTTGTTGCTGTAGGGCAGAAACCTCTTATCTTCCTATTCGAACTTTTTGTGTTTTTGTTTTCGTAATTTAATTCCCTGCTTGATCACACTACACTACAGCGTCACACGAAAACATCAAGCAGCAGATCTGCTATAGCTCGAAACGCATTTTGACCTTGTCATTTGGCTATTTTGGAATTTAAATCCTGAAAAAGAACAGTTTTTCCCACCCAACAGAGACGATAATATAGGTACAATACATGTATTGGCAGACTTGCAGACAGATGCAGACACAAAGTAAAGTAGGCTACAGAAAGACAAACAGACAGACAGACAGACAGACAGACAGACAGACAGACAGACAGACAGACAGACAGACAGACACATTTACATCTCAGTCCCTCTTGGGAAAGCCGGAGACATAAAGCAGGAATTTGACAGCCAGCTCTCTCTCTCTCTCTCTCATTGAGCGGTCTGTCAGCGGTCGGAACTCAACTGGACTCACATCAGAAGAGACAGTCAGATGAAGATGATTTCATCGCTGAGCACAGAGAAGATGAGCGGATTACATCAGCCACTGAGGAACGCTTTGTTTGTTGTCTGTTGGCTATGTTTGGAGTTTGCTTTTAGATTCTAAAGCAAACTCCAATATAGAGACCGTGACACATTTTGTTCTCGTTTCCAAAAGAAATCATTAACTCGGTTGTTTGTATCCGCTTCTGCGTTCTGTCACACCAGTGTTCAAACAAAACGGAACAGAAGGCCCATCTCTATAGGATGAACTGATAGCTATAAACTCCACTCCAATGAATTACGATTGAAACCGATAAGTGTTTGTTCCCCCGGTTGTTCTTGATCCCTCCGAGTCGGAGCTATATAACAGCTTTGATCTGAAAATAAAACGCTCGGCTTTACATTGCCACACATACTGTAGCCCCCCATGGTTGTGTTAAGCTGACTATAGTACAGCAAACGCTTGAAACGAATTCAAAAGCTTATGGCCTGTTTTCGCAACGGCCTGCCGAACAGGCCGCTGTGGGCTGATGTCCTGCATGTACTCGGTGCCACCTGAAGTGTGTCTGTTAAACGATGCGTCACACCAGACGATGGGCACTTAATTGCGTGTGACCCTCATGCTGCCTGTAAGCACTTGGTGGTTGTTGGACACAAACCGGGCCATATTTTGCCTGTGCAAACAAAAATGTAATGATTGTGTTTGAAGTATATGGGCCTGCTGTGTGTGGGAATTGAACCCCTTAAGCGATTTAGACCTCATGCAGGCCCATTCTACAAAACGTCTTCTAAATCCTGACAGTTTTCTGGGTGGTGCTCAGCCTTTTCTTACTGGGAGGGAGGCAAGGACGCCCAGAGTTATTATACTGTGTTTGGCTGCGACCCCCCATCTGAAAATATGCTGTTCCCAGAAGCAAAGATTTGAGTTAAAAACCGTGAAAAGGCTCTGAAATAATATATATTCAAAGATTTGCGGCACATTTTGCGCGGTTTTTCAAAAATAGCAGACCTACAAGCACTCTGTGCCGCGCTATGAGCATGTAGATTTGCTATTTTTCAATATAGCTAAAGTATAACATAATGCTTTAAAACACCAAAAGGGGTTCCCGTTCAGAATGGGTTAACCTTAGCAAGGTTTTTGATGGATTGAATACTTTATTAGTCAGAAATGTAAACAGCACGTGGTGGGTCCTATAGGGACTTGTTTATATATATTGGAAAGAAACCAGTGATTCACGTAATGGAGGACATTCCACATTTTGGTGGCAGAGTATAGTATAGAATGAGAATGTTCCCATGATGTAATGTTAGGTAATACTCATTGTGGGGAATTTAACTATATAATTCAAGTGGCATTTGGTGAATTTGGCCGGCGGCGCCAATCGGCTGTTGCTTGTATGACCGCAGTGTGTTTGTTGGTCAAAACAACAGACGAGCTCACATTTTGTTTTCTCTCTCCATTCACCACCAGACAGTGTTGCATCATCATATTACTGTTAGGAGGAAACCCCGACATATTATACTATAGCAGCGACAAACAAACAAACCTCTCCTCCAACTGGCTCCTCCTGCATCAGATGCCACTCCATTCCAATAGGGCCCTCAGTGGTGGTGACGTGTATATATACTGCCTTTCTCGACCCTACATGGGCAACATGGCGGTTAATAGCCGAATACTGATTTCAGCAATATTGATTTCAGCTGTTACAATTCCGAACATGCAAACATGACCCACTTTAATTAAACTAGACTAAGACTAACATTCAGTCTATATTAGTAGCTCAATGATATTATTATATATTCTATTATATAATATTAAACATTTATTGTCTTTTTGATGTCCAATGTATTCATATTTAAGTTCATAACTAAATGCATTTTTCAACATTTATAGCACTACGACGCATTTTGAGTTTGTAGATCGGCTATATTTTTACTACTTTTGTGTGACATAGAATAACAAAGTTATTGCATTAATTACAAAAATAATTTCTGGAGTGAGTGTGGAAATACAGTGGCCCCTCTGGAGTGAGTGTGGAAATATAGTGGCCCTCTGGAGTGAGTGGAAATATAGTGGCCCCTCTGGAGTGAGTGTGGAAATATAGTGGCCCTCTGGAGTGAGTGTGGAAATATAGTGGCCCTCTGGAGTGAGTGTGGAAATATAGTGGCCCTCTGGAGTGAGTGTGGAAATATAGTGGCCCTCTGGAGTGAGTGTGGAAATATAGTGGCCCTCTGGAGTGAGTGTGGAAACTAGTGGCCCTCTGGAGTGAGTGGAAATATAGTGGCCCTCTGGAGTGAGTGTGGAAATATAGTGGCCCTCTGGAGTGAGTGTAAATATAGTGGCCCTCTGGAGTGAGTGTGGAAATATAGTGGCCCTGTGGAGTGATTGTGGAAATATAGTGGCTCTCTGGAGTGAGTGGAAATATAGTGGCCCTTTCCTATCGTCAAAGTTCCCCACGCCTGGATTAGAGCCCTGGTGGTGACGTATATGCGCTGCCCTGCTCTACCCATTGACCCACGCAGGATGGCAGTATACTGTAGCTGTCTTTGTCTGAGGTTCTGTTTTTTTTTTCCTCTCCCCCTGAATGTAATCTCTGTGGCAGACAGGGCCGCGGCCCAGCAGGCTGCCGTCCAAGGCCGTTTGTGTAAAACGCCCAGTCAGGATGGGTGTGGACCCTGGCCGTCTGTCTGTGCTTGCTCACAACAGATGGAGTCAGCGTTTCTCTGACTGATGCACTGATATCTGCTAATGGAATCCCGTCATTAATCCATTCCGGGCGGGGAACCCCTTTAGATGTTAAGAAACAGCGGATTGTATAGATCTGCTAAACGTGAAAATGTGGCGCAAATCTTTGAATATAATGTATATTCTTTCAGAGCGAACATTCTTTGCTTCTGGGAGGGTCCCTGAAGGAACACTACATATATTTTCAGAGGGGGTCGGCGGCCAATTACATTTTTTGGGGGTCCTTGATATGAAAAGGTTTGAGAACGACTGACACACATAGAAACATATGTTTTTTTCAGAAAACTGTATAGGATTTAGAAGACATTTTGTATAATCTGGTCTCAGGTCTAAATGGGTTATCTGGGGGCAGGTATAAACTTTGATTTATTTGTGAAGGGAAAGCTCTTGTTTTTCTATTTTATTTGCACAACGAATGACTTCTTATGCAGGGCCAGACAAGAGGAACAGAGGATGTTTCTCTTCCGTCTTCCCAGAGAGGTGTTGGAGGTGCATGTTGGTGGTGTGATGATGAGTCACTGGAGGAAAGGTGACTTGTTTTATCCGAGCGCTGCAGGAATGCAGAAAGAGGCTGTGCTGGCACGGACAACAAACACAAGCAAACATTACGCAGCAAATGTACAAACACTACTATACGACACACAGGCCAGTGAGGCCAGTGAGGCAATAATACAGAGCTTATTAAAGGCACGGTGATTCTCCAGCGTTTTCATTTCAAGGACTCCCAGTTTTGGTATATGCATTTAAAGCCTGATTTATTCTATAGTTGGGTGCTGGTGTACGTACGTCATGCTCAGGAATAGCAGATCTACAAGCTTACAAGGTGTGGCCCCCCTAGGGGCCACTTTGGTTCCACAGGCGCACTCTTGCTCCAATCCACATTGAAATTGGGGCGGCGGTGGCTCAGCGGTAGAGTGGCTGGATGGTAACCGCAAGGTTGCCTGCAGTCCGAACCCGGGCTCCCCCCAGAGTTAGTGTCGAAGTGTCCTTGAGCAAGACACTGAACCCCTAATTGCTAGGAAACAAATTGTGGTATTTTATCATGAACATTACATTAGTGAGGACCAATTATATGAAGATAAGTTGAAAAGTGGTGAAGTCGTCCTTTAATAAAAGGTATCCGGAGAACTCGCAAGTTTTCCAACTCGCCGGAGCGAAGATTCTTCATCAATGTCTTCATCGTTATGCTAACATGCTGTCTTCATCGTTATGCTAACATGCTGTCTCCATTGTTATGCTAACATGCTGTCTTCATCGTTATGTCTTCATCAGTGTAGGTATATTATGTCAAACTCACAGATGGTATAGTTCATTTCCAAAGTGATCAAATTATTTCGTGCAATTAAATCAGCTAGATAATGATTTAAAAAAAAATCCATTTCAGTATATTAATATATTTGTTGGAGCCAAAATGCTTTTTGTTTATTTTGTTTAGTTTATTTACACTAATTAACGATGTCTTTCTTTACGATGACGTCATGAGAATTGGTTGTCACGAAACGCTCATTTACCTGTCACTGTGACGGCACTCAGGTGCGACAGGGGAAGACGAGACAGTTTTCGACCGTGCGTGGTCATTATAGGTTCAGTTGTTTTGTTTGTTTAATAGTTACAGTTTATTTACGTTTGTTACTACTGCTGAGTATCAATAAATGGATTGACATATCGAAAGTAAGACATCTCTGGACATTGAATTAATCACACTGCACGCGTCAAACACGTACAACCCAGTTGCCCTGCTGTAAAGCCTAGTTGTAGGCTGTACAATATTAATACTAATTAATTACATTGTTTCGGTACTTTGGTGTTTAAACTTTAGCATTCCTACTTCATCTATAGGGCGCGTTTGGAAATACCGCACCGGAGCGCACTCCCTCGCCTATTAGTTTGCGAGTTCTCTGGTATCCTAACAAAGTATTTAAAAAAATCAAAATCAGTTCAATCTCAATCTCACACCCAGTAATAAACAGTTCTTCGAAATCGGCACTAGGACCCATACGCTCTCCGCCCGGCGCTCCCTCCCTCCTTTGTCTGAGAGCCACTCAGAGCCTCTCTCTCTCCTCCTCCTCCTCCTCTCTCTCTCTCATCTCTCTCACTCTCCAGTCAGTCAGTCAGTCCACTCTGCAGTCAGTCAGTCAGTCAGTCTCTCTCGTGTCTGTATTAACGGTGTTTTTTTCCGGGGCTCTAGGTGTCTGTATTGACGGTGTTTCAGGGCTCTAGGTGTCTGTATTGACGGTGTTTCGGGGGCTCTAGCTGGGACAGAACACAGACTGGATGCACCATGATGCCTGTGAACCTCCAGAACAACAGACTGCTGCTGCTCACTGCCTACCAGCAAGTCATCGACGAAACCACCGACACTGACTGGTGAGTGAGACAGACAGACAGAGAGAGAGAGCATCTCTCAGCGTTCTCTCTCTCTCTCACTTTATCTTTCTCTTCTCTCTCTCTCTCTCTCTCTCTCTCTCTCTCTCTCTCTCTCTCTCTCTTTTGTTTCCCCCCTTTGCTTTGGTTGCTTTTGGGAGTGTTTTGTGGTTTTATTTTGTTGCTGCGCTTATACGTTGGTTCAAGCTGTGCTTTGGCAAGGGTGTGTGTGTGTGTGCTGTAGTGCGCGTGGTGCGCGCCGTGCGTGCAGGAATAATGGTGTGTTCTGATGGAGCTAGCTGCTGTCGAGAGGACACACACACACACACACACACACACACACACACACACACACACAGTCACACACACACACACACACACACACTGACACACACATGCACTGATGGAAATATGTATTGGGTAAGAAGGACAGAGGGAGGATGGAAGGAGGACGGATGCAGGGAGTACCCCCCCTTAGCCCCTCCCCTTTCCACCTCACCGGTGTGCACGTGTGCGTGCATGTACATGCAGCAGCATCCCTCCTCCCATCCCTCACACACACACACACACACACACACACACACACACACACACACACACACACACACACACACACACACACACACAGCCACCAGAGAATACACAGAGAGAGAAAGTAGGCTAGTAGGGGCTTACCACCACCACCAACTCGTGGCTCTCCGGACACACTCCACAAAAGGAAACCACCAACTTCTTTCACTTTTTGTTTCCGCTTAAAGAGAGATTTATTCTCGTCAAGGAAGTTGCCTTCATGGATTCAAATGAAAATGTTATCGCATAATGTAGTTAGGCCTATATCCTATATAGCCTGTCGCAGTGGTCCCCAAACTCTTTTCCATGTCAAGGACCCCCAAAATTGACACTAATTAGCCCCGCGAACCGCACATTTGAAGAGACATGCCTTCCATTTGTATCAGAGTTACAGACCCATAAGGGTCCATTTGGTTCCAAACTATATCATTTAGCCGGCGAGGACCCCCCTGGAACTCCCTCAAAGGACCCCTGGGGGGTCCCCGGACCCCCACTTTGGGAACCAACTGCTATACAGCCTATACCGACAAAACAAGGTGGGCGAGCTGGCTGTGTAACTTGTGCTATACCGTACATGTGGAAAAGCTATCATGCTGATCTGTACTGTGCTGTATCTGTCCTCGTTTTTCCATATCACGTTTTAAACGGGTCATTTTTACAACCTGACGCATTACTTATCTTGCACTCTCGCACAACGTTTTAAAAAATAACAGATCTACAAGCTCACAACGCATCACACTGCGACACGTGAGCTTGTAGATCTGCTATTTTGTATTTTTTTGAGGGGCTCCTATACACGCAGGTTTAATGTTTGTTTTTAGTTCAATGTTTGTTTTAAAAGCGGGGATGGGGAAAAAATCATTACGTCATGTTGTCTCTTTATTGTTAATGGCGTTTAATGTTTGTGTTTGCACCGTTTGTTTTACATCACCACTACACATCACCTAATCAACATGAGTTAGACTTTATTATACTAGCGCTCCTCACTTCACACGGGTGTGACTTTTTTTTTAGATACAGATACACACTGACAGCCTGGCATGGAACTATATAAGCATAAATGAGGCTTTTTAAAAAAGCATAAAAGCTGGAGTCATATAGGGCTCCATTTTTGAATACTTCAACTAGCCAATCTACATTGGCACGTTTGTAGACTGGCCATTTTAACTATTCAAAAATGTTTTGCAAAACAGTAAAAGTTTAGGGGTTTAGGGGTTTAGGGACATCAGATATACGTGAGATATGAGCAGGTCTTTATCTGGGTGAACCTGCAGGCTGACCGGATGGCCGTCTACCCATACTGTACTGTGCTGTAGTGTAGTAGACGGTGCACTAAACGGCACGCCGGGCGGTCACTTGTTTTGGACAAACATTAGATTGTGCAACGGGAGGAGGAGGAGGAGGAGGAGGAGGAGGGCTGTGCTTTCCGTGCAGCGGTGCCGGCTTCCGCGCTGTGTGCAGTCACAGTGCACCTGGAAACCATTCTTCTCAGTGGTTTATCCCATGCTGACCTGAGATCAGATTCATACGAGGTTTTCCACTGGACACACACTGGTCTGATTTATAACCCATTCTGACCTGAGATCAGATTCTAAAAAATGTCAGTCGTTCTTCGATTTAAAAAAAATAGCAGACCTACAAGCTCGTAGCGCGCCACTCGGTGGCGCGCTATGAGCTTGTAGATCTGCTATTTTTCAATAGCTAAAGCTTAACATGATGCTAACACACAAAATGGGTTCCCGTTCAGAATGGGTTATACAATGCCAGGGACGTGCAGAGAGTGTTTAGAGGGGCCGGGGCCCTTTTTGGACAAAAGAGGGCACTTTTTGACAAAAATAGCAGACCTACAAGCAACCCAGCACTCTTTTAGCTAGTGGAGAGATGCGGTGTGTACGACATGTATTTCTTTCTTGAACAAATTTGTTCAAACGCAACATACACTGCGTTCAAGTTCAGGAGACTTCATGAAAAAGAAACAAAAAAAATCTCCTGAATGCTGCCTTGGAAAGGAAAGGAGTGGCGTTTCCATTTCTTTCACCAGGTAGTAGTAGTAGTAGTAAATTGCTTCATTCGTGGTCTTGAAAGTTCAGTTGTTTTATACAGACGGGTAAAAGGGCAGCCCTTTGATGTCTATGTGTGCACGTCCCTGTACAATGGCGTTGTAAGAAAGGCTTGGGTTGTGGGGTATAAGTCCCTGCGACATGCTAGCGTCATGTCCAGGGGGTGTACTTGTACTGCCATCATGTCCAGGGGGTGTACTCATCACTTGGTTAAACTTTCAGGGTAAGAAGAAAAGTATCGCACATCCTCCATTGCATGGTGCTGAGCCAAAACAGTAGAAACGGTATAAACAATAAAAAAATAAAGCAGGGGCTCGCAACTCACTTTCAGATGCTACAAACTTTATTTTTGTGACAGGCTATAGGCAGAAAATATACGACGTTTCGAACTTTCGACCTCGTCTCGCTATATATAATACTTGACAAAGACCGCGTGGTCGCAAAAAACGTCGTATATAATAAAGTTTGGAGCATCTGAAAGTGAGTTGTGACTAGCCCTGCTTTCTTTTCTTTTCTTTTTCGGGTGTACTCACTTGTACGTCAAGCTGCCTCACGCTACAGAAATCATTTATACAATACTATAATCATTCCACTGGTTTAAGTCTCATTTCTTACTTGGTTTCACATCGTGTTCAAAAGAGAGCAGGCTCTCAGTGGGCTTCCCTGAACAAAGACAGGAAAAAGAAAGAAAGCGTATATCACACCGAAAAATAGTCGATGTACAGTATAATAAAACCAGGCTCATATGGTGTCCATTCTGGCCAAGTGTGACACGTATGACGTTGTCAGCTTGTAGATCTGGTATTGTCTGTGTGCAAAGACGCCGGCAGTGCCCGGCACGCAACCGAGTATAAATCAGGCTATACGATCCTGTTGGTGTCAGTCCACGGGGTTCATAGTTCATATGAACATAATCTGAAACCTTTTCATGTCAAAAGACCCCCAAATTGACTTACTGTGTACGTGTAGCTGGACCCCCATTTGAAAACGTTATCTTTTTTTTGCCCAGGGACGACAAATCATGTTGACGATTTGTCAACATTCTTTGAAACTATAGCTTTTTCTAATTCCTACATGAGCTCACAGCGTGACTGGAGGGAGCTTGTTAGATGTTTCGAACGGACGGAGAATAAAACGGTGCGTGATGTTTAGATTGATCCTCATTTTGCTGAGCATCCCCTCCTCATGGACCCCCGGGGGGTCTCCCCCCCCCCCCCCCGACTGACCCCATCCTGAGGTTTATATATAGAACACTAGAAACCTTTCCCCTGGGTTTTATTATACACCGTGATTTTCTTTAATTTCAAAGCCCCCCCCCCTCAATTTGACACGCATTAGGCGTGTCAAGCTATCAGTCATTTATCTGAGGACCCCCTCCAGAGACAAGAGAAGGACCCCCTGGGGGCCTGGTAGTCCCTTCCTTTTTTACCCCTGAGGAGACCCCATGGTTTATATAGCTGGGTTTACTGGAGGCCTGCCGGCCGCTTTCAGCCACTCTGGAAGAGAGGGTGTATAGCCGCGCTGGGAGAGACCTACTGCGCTGTAGTGTAGACGCTATCATTTGCTTTGGATGGATTCCGTTGCAGGATTTTGGCGGAAAGTATAGCGCTCAAGGAAATGACGTTGACGGTTTACAAAATCAGTTAACGTTCTAAGTGTTGTGATTGGTCGGAATAATATCGTATCTGGGGGGAAATATATATCTGACGGATGTTCCGGACCGACACTTCCACCGATAGCGTCTCTGTCTTACGTTGTGACCAGGCTTTTCTCTCTGCCTTAGGTTGTGACCAGGCTTTTCCCTCTGCCTTAGGTTGTGACCAGGCTTTTCTCTCAGCCTTAGGTTGTGACCAGGCTTTTCCCTCTGCCTTAGGTTGTGACCAGGCTTTTCTCTCTGTCTTAGGTTGTGACCAGGCTTTTCTCTCTGCCTTAGGTTGTGACCAGGCTTTTCTCTCTGCCTTAGGTTGTGACCAGGCTTTTCTCTCTGCCTTAGGTTGTGACCAGGCTTTTCTCTCTGTCTTAGGTTGTGACCAGGCTTTTCCCTCTGTCTTAGGCTTTGACCAGGGCAGGCTTTTCTCTTCACAGATGAGTAAGCCTGGGACCGAGGCTAGGGCGTAGCTATCGGACGAGATGTGTCAATCTGTCAGCTCTCTGTCTCACACACACACACACACACACACACACACACACACACACACACACACACACACACTCACACTCACTCACTCTCAGGGAATTATTGGGAGTTTCAATACATTCTTTCTCGGTGGCTTTTAATGGATGTGATATGGTTTCAGTTTAGCCTTGGTGTTAGTAGTTCCTCCTCCTGGACAGCGATGACCCGACCAGTGCTGCTGCTGGGTCTGATTGTTGTGGTCACAGCGCTTCAATAAAAGGTGCTTTCATAACCCATTTAGGACGATTCTGGGAAGAAAAAAAAGGCTTTAAAAATCTAAACGGTTTTCTATACAGTATATGTCAGTGCAGGTGCTCAACCTTTTCCGTGTAGGGGGGGGGGGGGGGGGGGGGGGGTCCGCGGGCCAAATACTGTATATGCGGTGTATCAATTTGGGGACGAACCGCTGATTTAGAAGGAATTTGTATAGAATCGGCCTGACGTCTTAAGGTTTAAAGGTCTCTTCCTCTCTCTCTCTCTCTCTCTCTCTCTCTCTCTCTCCCCCTCTCTCTTCCTCTCCTCTCCTGGAGGAAATGGCGTCAGGCAAGCCAGAGTTCCAGAGTGTGTGTGTGTGTGTGTGTGTTCTGCTATAGCCCCGGTGAATTCACCGCTGATGGGCGTCTTTGTTGAATTATTAAGACGTGATGGTGAAGCAGCAGAGGGACAAAACCAGGCACATGCAGAAGGAGAGAGAGAGAGAGAGAGAGAGAGAGTGTGTGAGTGAGTGAGTGAGTGAGGGGGTGAGGGGTGACATTCCAGTCTTATAGTGTGAGAGAGAAGCCCTCCTTTGTGTTGGCCCGGGCACGTGGCCAGATGAATCTCATCTTAAGACCCCACCTGTCAAACAATGACGAGGTGGAAAAGAAAGGAATAATGTGGTCGGTGTCAATTTATCACTTTTCTATAAACGTAAACGCGGGACCCGAGGGGGCGGCGGCAGGCGTCTCTATTTTAAATATCGATATCGTCTTTTGATTTGGGGCTGCCGAGAGCAGAACGGGGCTGCAACTAGAGCTATAGATTGTGTTAGATTTTCTGTCATTCGACACAATTGCTTTATCACACGTGTGTGTGTGTGTGTGTGTGGGTGGGTGGGTGTGTGCGTGCGTGTAACTGTGTGTGTGTGTGTGTGTGTGGGTGGGTGGGTGGGTGTGTGTGTGTGCGTGTAACTGTGTGTGTGTGTGTGTGAGTGCCACGGGGTGTATAACGGAAGAAGTCTAGTACCCACAGCCATTTCCTCCTCATCACCACCGAGTCACTTGTCTTCAGGTGTCATTTCATAATTGAAAATCTAAACGCCGTCATTTCAGACATCTGTTTTAAGACTCTGCCACAATTAACCCATTCAGAACGGAAGCCCTTCTGGTGTTTTTAAGCATTCATCATGTTATACTTTAGCTGTTGTAAAATGGCAGATCTCTATATGTGCTCTTTTTACCATTTACTATTTAGCGTGGCACCGAGTGCCGCGCTCCGAGCTTGTAGATCTGCTATTTTTGAAAAACCTTGAAAATGTGGCCGCAAATCTTTGAATATATATTTATACTGTGTATATATATATATATATATATATATATATATATATTCTTTCACAGTGAACGTTTCTAACTCAAATATTTGCGTCCCTGAAACAACAAAAATACAGACACTTCTGTGGGTCCTTCGCACAGGACACATTTTGAGAACCGCTGGGATAAGAAACATAGGTTTTTCAGAAAACTTTTTAGGATTTAGAAGACTTAATTTCAAGAGTCCTCAGTCCTAAATGGGGTTAAGAGTACTAGTCATTTCAGAAAGCACTAGTATGTAGCCCCCCCCCCCCCCCCCCCCCCCCCCCCTTTAAAAAACAAAACAAAATCACAGTCGGTGCCTCAGCAGTAACGTGAACCCACTGCCATCTGCTGCCAGTCGATATAGTCTCAAACCGAGGTCATATTGACCTAAATATGGAGACTTTAGTTTCAGGATGTGTAAACACACTGTCCCCCCCCCCCCCTCTCTCCTGTCACGCACACACACGCACGCACACACACACACACACACACACACACACACACCACACGCACACGCACACGCACACGCACACGCACACACTGCAGTGCAGTGCTCTCTGACAAAATGGTCGATAGCATCAGAAATAGCACGGGTGCATTCTAGCTCTCGGCATGTATAACTTATACTTAACCCATCGCTACCATGCAGCCAGGAAAATAATCTTCAAAAAACTCTTAGGATTTAGAAGATATAGTAGATATAGATATACAGTAGTATAGCCGGCTAGTATTTTTTTTGTAAAATCTTGAAAGAAACAAAATGAAACCCAAACAAATCAGACCCGTCTGAGTGGTACCGTATTGTACCGTACCGTACCGTATCGTACAAGCCCTCCTCCCTGGTCTGTGTGTATGTGTGTTAGGCATGTGCAACAGTGACACTTGGTGGTGAACAAAGGCTATATATGTGTCCGTGCTCGGACGCAGACACACACACACACACACACACACACACACACACACACACACACACACACACACACACACACACACACACACACACACTCCTCCTCCTCCTATAGGCACGAAGAAGTTTGAGAACTTATAACTTAACGGGTGAAGTCACAGTTTTGAACCCTGAACCAAAGTCTATAACTGTTGGCTTTTATTATATATAGACCAATCCGTCTGTAATGATTAGGTCATAATATATGCCCAGAAATGTGGATTATAATGTCATTTCAGGCAATCAGCTCTGAATTGTTTTTGAATTTCTTTTTTTTGTAGCCCGGTTGTTGGGTTCATGTTTTCCGGTGCAGTTAAAGTTAGGATCGACACTGAGAGGAATTTATTGTTGCCGTCGTTCTTAATCCACCGTCACTCTCCATCAGTGATGTCTGGGATGATGACATGCCTTTTGGTTCCACATCTGTCTCTGATTTGCTCTCAGCAAACATGAGCACTGTTTAAACGGCTCTTATTGCATATTTTACTATACTTAGACGGACACCGGTCAACTAGGGGAACGATGCAAGTTTGGGGAATGCACTGTGGCGCCCCGCCCGGCTATCAGCCATTGTATCCATTGTCAGAGTATAAGTACTCGTTGTATCTTCTTCTGTCTGTATGGAGATCTCTCCGTATCTGTCAAGGGTTCAAGGTCAAGATTGTGCTTTATTGTTTACATCTTGTACTGTGTTACATATACTGTAAGAGTAACACTTATGTTTGTTTGGCTTCCTCTTACAGACAATGCAGCAGCATAGATAGCATAACATTCAAACAACAAAACACAGCACACAAAGGGATAGAATCATGAAAGTGCAAGAAAGGGCATTCAAAGAGTAAAAAAGAAAATAGTAACATATGTACATGTTTTCCCTGTAGTAGCAAAGTTAGGTAAACTTTACGTGAACAGCTTCACAGTAGCTTATATTCAATATATACACGATTTAGTTTAAGAAGGTGCGATTTGAGGTTATGTTCCGTTACATACTGCAATTGTCTGTCTGTACTTCTCCATTTTGTCGCCCATTATATGAAGGGAGCGCTAAAAGGACAACAGAGGGTGATAATAGCTGTTATCGGCCCTTGGGCTGATATGGCGGCATGCAGTGGCTGGCCAATCACAGCAAGCACCATGCGCTGCCTCTGTCTGTGAGCGACCTCAGGGCAGAAGGGACCGATATGCCTCTGTCTGTGAGCGACCTCAGGGCAGAAGGGACCGATATGCCTCTGTCTGTGAGCGACCTCAGGGCAGAAGGGACCGATATGCCTCTGTCTGTGTCTGTGAGCGACCTCAGGGCAGAAGGGACCGATATGCCTCTGTCTGTGAGCGACCTCAGGGCAGAAGGTACCGATATGCCTCTGTCTGTGAGCGACCTCAGGGCAGAAGGGACCGATATGCCTCTGTCTGTGAGCGACCTCAGGGCAGAAGGGACCGATATGCCTCTGTCTGTGAGCGACCTCACGGCAGAAGGGACCGATATGCCTCTGTCTGTGAGCGTCCTCAGGGCAGAAGGGACTGATATGCCTCTGTCTGTGAGCGACCTCAGGGCAGAAGGGACCGATATGCCTCTGCACGTCAAACAACGGTTACCAATGTTTAACAGATCTGACTGACTGACTGTGGTTGTCTTTGGTGAGTTAGCTACAGCCATAACAGCCCTATAGGGCTGATAATATATTGACCACTTAAACACCGGCATCTGAAAATAGCAGATCGACAAGCTCACAGACGACGCGAGCGCCTCTGGCCTGCACTGAATGTCCACAGTGGGGCCAATTGACCGTTTGCAGACCGTGGCCATGTTTCCGTCAGAGTTTTGCATGCACTCGTTTTCAGTAAAGCCTCCTGCGTTATGTGCTAATTCAGAACAGGTGGCACGCAGGGCAGTTGAGTGATATCTATAACGAGCACTTCCAAACTCCAGCACTTGGAAAAAGAATCACCTGCAAGTTCACAAAGTATAGCTCATAACATGTCTACAGTGGATCTTTATGAAACAAACACTTTGAGGACAGAAAGAGAATAATTCATGCTTTTCGTACAGCTGCAATGTTGGTGAGTTTGACGTTGTGTAATACAATCAGATAGGACTTCTCTGTCTGGATGAATGGGCTGTCATTGGAAGTTGCACCTAGGTATAGCACCTTGCCATTAACTTCTTAACTTAAGATGGCCGGGGTCTGCATTATGGAGAATAAACAGCCTGTTTCTGACAGGCGGACGCATTGATTGATGACGTGCTGAGCAACACTTCACCGGCCAATCGGTGGCTGTCTGGCTGGCTGACCGCCACACACGCAGGCACGCCTGGTCATTTTGTAGCTTTTGTTGAGCTCAGCATGAGAGGCTGTGGGTAACTATAACTGATGAACCAAATGGACCCTTGTGGGTCTGTAACTCTGAGAGTGAACCAAATGGACCCTAAAATAAACTAGCAGTAACATACCGTACGTACATGTTTTCCCTGTGGTAGCAAAGTTAGGTGAACTTTATGTGAAGCTGTTCACAGTAGGTTATATATTCAATTATATACAACACAATTTAGTTTAACCCATTTAGGCCTGACGTCAAAAAAAAAAAAAAAAAAGAAAAGAAAAGTCTTCTGAAAGAATATATATTCAAAGATTTGTGCCGCATTTTCACGATTTAAAAAAAATAGCAGACCTATACAAACTCGTAGCCGCGCTATGAGCTTGTAGATCTGCTATTTTTCAACAGCTGACCGACCACCACACACACACACGCACGCACGCCTGGTCATTCTCTAGCTTTTGTTGAGCTCAGCATGAGAGGCTGTGGGTAACTACAACTGATGAGCAACTGATTAACCCACGCATTCATCGTTGGGAGTCGGCGGGTATATAACAAACCTTCCGGCTCAAGAAACTACAAGATAAATTAGACGTTTATGCCCGGCACTCAAGACTATAGTGACAATAGCTATATGGAACAGCTTTTAAATCCTCTGTATCTCCGCAGAGATTAAAATAGGATGCATTTTGCATCCCAAAACGCAGTTTATAGTTAAGCCATTTAGGCCTGATGACGAAATTTAAAAAAAGTCTTTGTGGCGCGTTTTCACGATTTTTCAAAAATAGCAGACCTACAACCTCAACAAAGGTTGAAGATCTGCTGTTTTTCAATAGCTAAAGTATAACATAATGCTAAAGTTAAAACACCAAAAGGGGTTCCCGTCCAGAATGGGTTAAGTGACGCAATACAACCACGACCTCTGCATCCACGGGATGCACTACTGTACTGTTTTTTTATTCTAGTTTGTTTTGCTAGTTATTGCTAGTTATTTTTTGTTATAATAATCATTCCTTCTGTTTTCTACATGAATATATCCACATTAGAACCATATAAGTGAGTTAAATGCTGCAATTTGTAAAAATAACGTCGCTGAAGTGGGACTGAAATGGGGATGAAAATAATGATTGGCAGCCGCCAATCAAGCTAAAAGGTTAACGTGGCCTTTTGGTTTGGTGTTAGAACATCTCGAGGGGAGTTTAGTTTAATGTCGCGTGTGTCTGACATTATGGTGGACGGAGCAGAGGGGCTGTTCGTATAGTTGGGATGGGGGGGCTTCGCCCCCCGTTTTTCACACTTGAGGAGGTCGGAACAATGGTGCGGCTTCCTAAACGGTGCTGACCCCAAACAACAAGCAGGGACCCCCCCCCCTCCCTCACCCCCCGTTGTCCTATTAAAATTATACAAGTCCCCTCTGCCATCTTTATCTCCATCCAGGATATATAGACACATAGGATTTGTATGTTTTATAGACTAGTAAGGAAGACCCCGTGAAGCAGGGAAACCCCCCACCTAGATTAACCCATGCAGGAACGGGAACCCCTTTTGGTGTTTTAAGCATTATGTTATTACTTTAGCTATTTTTGAAAAAAATGTGAAAATGTGGCGCAAAGTCTTTCGAATATATATATTCTTTCAGAGCGAACGTTTTTTTTAACTCAAATCTTTTGCTTCTGGGGGGCGTTCCTGCAAACAACATATTTTGAGATTGCGGGGTCCGTGGCCAATTACATACAATTCTGCATGGGGTTCCTTGACATGAAATAGTTTGAGAACCACTGACATAATTATTAGAAACATGAGGTTTTGTCGATAAACTTGTCAAGGAGTTGCATGGTGGTGAGTGACCCTTTTTGTGTGGTTAGGGGCTTTAGCCCATTCTGGGGCGGGAACCCCTTTTGGTGTCAGCATTATGCTATGCTTTAAGCTTTTGAAAAATTGCAGATCTACAAGCTCATAGCGCGCCACCGAGTGGCGCGCTAAGAGCTTGTATAGGTCTGCTATTTTTGAAAAATCGAAGAACGACCGACATATATAGAAACATAGCTTTTTCAGAAAACTGTCAGGATGTAGAAGACATTTTCTAGAATCTGATCTCAGGTCAGAATGGCTTTAGGCAACAACAAAAAAAACAGGTACAAATCCACATGGTCGATCCACTGAGCCACGAAGAAGGACAGTACGTCTGGCATAGAGGGAAGGGGAACAAATCCACCGAACCGCAAAAGCATGCGTTTATAGTTAACCCATTCTGACCTGAGATCAGATTCATATACGAGGTTTCCACTGGACACACACACTGGTCTGATTAAACACATGTATGCGGGACAGACACATGGATGTAGTGCAACACGAGGACATAGAACAGTGTATGTTAAGACAATATTAACGGTGTTTTAAGAACAGTGGTGGAAAAAGTACTCAAATAATCAATACGGCAATCTTGAAGTACTCTGTTGAAAGTAAACGTCCCGAATTCAACATGTACTCGAGTAAAAAAAAAGTACAAAAGTATTGGCATCAAAGTGTACTTTCAAATGTCTATACAAACCTTTTGAAAATAGTCGATCCACAAGCTCAGAATGCGCGTCATTGCGACGCATTGTGAGCTTGTAGATCGGCTAATTTTGTGTGGTATGTTTTGTGATAGTAATCCAAATCTACAAAGTTAACGAGCAACTCAAGTTTTCAAATAAATGTAGTGCAGTAAAAGTACAATATTTGGATGTAGTGGAGTATAGAAGTAAAAGTATTGGAAATTGGGAGTATACAAATATACCTCATAATTGCAGATCTTCATGTCACTTTCCGGCATGCTCTGTGTGTGTGTGTGTGTGTGTGTGTGTGTGTGTGTGTGTGTGTGTGTGTGTGTGTGTGTGTGTGTGTGTGTGTGTGTGTGTGTGTGTGTGGGGGGGGCTGCAGACATCGGAGAGCTGTCCACACACGCACACACGCACGTCTGATGCTGACGTGAGAGCCTCTGTATTATCAGGTCATATAATAGACACCAGATCAGCTGCAGTTGAAGAGAAGAATGCAGGACATCAATTCATCATCAAACCCGGAGGTTATGCAGGAAACGCCTATATACTGAGTGGCAACAAACTACTCTCTGGCCTTGACAGCCCATGCATCCAAACAGAAAAGTCCTATCTGATTGCATTAAACAACGTTACACGATGTTAAACTCACTTTGCATGTTGCCTTGCCACTCCATGTGCCATTCACTTTAAGCGTGCGCATATATACACCCTCTATAGCAGTGAGTGCCTGCTTCTTAAACATTAAAGAGTCGATCCGCAGCGCAGAGTGCATTATGTGTTTCAATAAACCACATCATATATAGGCACTTAAACCAAAGACTGAAACGTAACGAATGTTTATTCATATATTATTCATGAAATATAAAGTATAGCCCTGTTGATTCATATTGTTTATTCGTATGGTATTCTTACTAGAGCGGGGGGGGGGGGGGGTACTGGCCTACTTGGAACGATGCAAGTTGGAAATGCATGGCCCACCCTGCAGTTATTATGTATATGTGTCCCTTTTATGCCCATATATGGACTTATGGAGTTCTTTCTCAGGCTTGCCCAACTATGGAGTCTATGCAGATGTCATATTTTTTTCTAATTCAGTTAGTTTTAGTTAGTTTTGAGAGCGGGGTTGTTCGTTTTTATTTTGGTGAAACGCTTAGGGCCGATTCATACTCCTATTTTAGAGCCGAATAAAAGTCGGTTCGGCTCTGTAGAGCCTACAATTTGACGTCATTTGAGGTTCGGGGGGCGGGTACCGTCCTAAAGTCGTCTCTTCGGTGCTACTGAAATCATTTCGGCACTACAGCGCCGAAACAGAGGTAAAATAGGAGTATGAATCGGCCCTTAGTTTTAGTTTAGTTTTAGTTTAGTTATAGTTTAGTTTGAGTTTTTTTCGTGCTTTGGTTTAGGGTTAGCGTGGCTACATGCTGCCGTACGCTGCTGAAAACTGCCGTAAAACTTGTTGGAGAAATGAGGAAATTAATCTAATGAATTATAATATTATAAATATCCGAAAGGCATATAAATATTGATACAAACTAAAACTAGGGGTATTTTGTCTATAATTTCAGTTAGGTTTGAGGACACACAATGCAGTTTCAGTTTAGTTATCATTTTCTAATTTATTTTTAATTTTTTATAGTTTCATTTAACTAAAATGTTTTTTTAATTCTAGTTTTCGTTTTTTAGTTAGTTTTAGTTAACTATTATAACCTTGACACACACACACACACACACACACACACACACACACACACACACACACACACACACACACACACACACACACACACACACACACACACACACACACACACACACAGAGAGAGAGAGAGACTTGGTGCATTTATAGATAGATATCTTAAGTTATTTAAATCAAAGTGTTTTAGACATGGTTCCATTTGGTTTCCTCCTGTAATCCATCATGGTTATGTTCTTTAAAGGCAGCCGTGGACTCCTGCCCTGCTGCGTTTACAGTAAATAATACATTTCTATACTAATCACTTCTCTGTCCCAAAATGTCATGATGACTCATGTTAGGAATTCTCTCCTGGCTCCGTGCCTGAGGACAGCTCACCGTTAACCCATTCTGACCTGAGATCTGATTCATACGAGGTTTCCACTGGACACACACTGGTCTGATTAACCCATTCTGACCTGAGATCAGATTCTAAAAATGTCAGTCGTTCTTCGATTTTTCAAAAATAGCAGACCTACAAGCTCGTAGCGCGCCACTCGGTGGCGCGCTACGAGCTTGTAGATCTGCTATTTTTCAATAGCTAAAGCATAACATGATGCTAACACCAAAATGGGTTCCCGTTCAGCATGGGTTAACCCATTTAGAGTAGACCTGAGGACGGTTCTGAAAAAAATAGCTTCTAAATGCGCCACATTTTCAAGATTTTTCAAAAATAGCAGACCTACAAGCTGCGCTACGAGCTTGTAGATCTGCTATTTTTCAACAGCTAAAGTATAACATATAATGCTTTAAACACCAAAAGGGGTTCTCGTTAAAAACCGGTCAGTGGTGGTATTTTTTTTTTACCTTAAGTAAAAGTATCAACACTGCAATGAAGAAATACTACGTTATAGAATAATTTAAAATGCACTTGAGTAAAATTACAAAAGTATTGGCAACAACTTAAAGTACCAAAGGTAAAAGTGCTCAAGATGCAGAATTTCCCCTTTTTTGTGTTGGAAAATATTTTGAAAATAGCAGATCTATAAGCTCACAATGCGTCACATCGCGATGCATTGTGAGTTTGTTGATCGGATATTTTCAAATGGACT
This sequence comes from Protomyctophum bolini, assembly GCF_963924005.1. Taxonomy (NCBI): domain Eukaryota; kingdom Metazoa; phylum Chordata; class Actinopteri; order Myctophiformes; family Myctophidae; genus Protomyctophum; species Protomyctophum bolini. The sequence continues at coordinate 8,055,458 of NC_137874.1, read as the reverse complement.
GAAATGAAGTGGTTAATGCATGCAATAATCACAAATCTACAAAGTAACTATAGTAGTAACTAATGTTTTCAAATAAATGTATTGGAGTAAAAGTATACAATATTTGGTTCCCAGATGAAAGTATAGAAGTCAAAGTATTGGAAATTCGAAAATACTCCAGTAAGTAAAAGTACCTCAAAATGTTACTCGAGTACTACAGTACTTGAGTAAATGTACTTAGTTACTTTCCACCGCCGCTGCTTCTCTCTCTCCTGTATGGCGTTTGTGTATTATGTTTTAACCGTGCGCCGCAGGGGGAGAAATGAAAGGTGGACAGAAGCCGTTTGAAGTTAAACCACGGTATAGTCAGACACAAAGGAGAGGGTATTGGGGGGGGGGGGGTGGGGGGCTTTTGGAGAATCAGAGTATAGCTGATCTGGTATCAAACGCTCCCCCCCCCCGGCCCCCCCTCCGGCCACATCCACCGTCTCCCCCGACCCATGTGTCCTGGGAGTTCATTATTTGAAGAATCATCTTTGGGTATAGAATGACATCAAAGCTGGAATGCTGCTGCATATAGCATGCTTTTAAGGTATATACCTGCGGCTGTTTTGTAGCAGCCATATACCACCTGCTCTTTAGAAGATCCATTAGCTATATATTAAAAAAAAAACAGTAGGTCGTTTTTAGGTGTCTCTGCCTTCATATATAGTCAGTCTTATTAGTCGTTCCATTCGGTGTTGTTGTTGAGAACCTTGCGAAACCCCTTGTGAACCTATATAGCAGCATATGTTTGCACCTTATGTCTAACCTCATGTTCTTACATGTATATGCAGTATGAAATATAGCTGTCCTTCTCAGGGGCGCCTGGCCCTCATGTTTATTGTAATGACACGGTGTCGCCCACAAAAAGATCCCCCCCCATGCCTTGCCAGGCAGGCGCCACTGATGTGCGCAGACCGTTACTATCGCTCGCTTAGTTTTCAGGAGAGACAAAAGAAGGACTCCTTCTGTTTCTCCTGAAAACGATATGAGTATTGCAGCCACTGAACCTGGTGTGAGGTTTGTGTCACATGATGTATAGGCCTGCTCCTACTGCGTGTGCAGCAAGGCCCTACAACACGCTACACTTTAGCTCCTACTGCGTGTGCAGCAAGGCCCTACAATGCCTACATGCTAAAATTTTGCTTCTACTGCATGTGCAGCAAGGCCCTACAACACGCTACCCTTTAGCTCCTACTGCGTGTGCAGCAAGGACCTCTACACGCTACACTTCAGCTTCTACTGCGTGTGCAGCAAGGACCTCTACACGCTACACTTTAGCTTCTACTGCGTGAGTGTGCAAGGCCCTACATGCTAAACTTTAGCTTCTACTGCGTGTGCAGCAAAGCTCTACACGCTACACTTTAGCTTCTACTGCGTGTGCAGCAAGGCCCTACAACACGCTACACTTTAGCTCCTACTGCGTGTGCAGCAAGGCCCTCTACACACTACACTTTAGCTTCTACTGCGTGTGCAGCAATGCTCTACACGCTACACTTTAGCTTCTACTGCGTGTGCAGCAAGGCCCTACACGCTAAACTTTAGCTTCTACTGCGTGTGCAGCAAGGCCCTACAACACTCTACACTTTAGCTTCTACTGCGTGTGCAGCAATGCTCTACACGCTACACTTTAGCTTCTACTGCGTGTGCAGCAAGGCTATGCTACACTTTAGAGCACTGGTCCCACATGTAGGCCTATAGCTTCTACTATACTACTATTTTCACTAAGTTGGGTCCCCGGGCAAAAACAATGTAGTTTCTCTGTCGGGGTCACAGGGGGCTAAAAGGTTTTTAAGAGGGTCTTGAAATAACGTCTGCTCTTTCGGCGTATATATATATATATATAGCAGGAAGTGGAGGATGTTTTTGGATTCCGGGGGTTTCGGAGTGTCCTGTGGTTGTTCCTAACGAGCTCTTCCTGTCTCCATCAGTGTGTGTGTGTGTTATTGATCGCTGTGTGCGTTTATGCATGCAGGCATGCTGAAGGAAGCTGACGGTGCGGTATACGTATATACAGTACGCTGTACAGTATAGGTATACACGACATGGCTTCATGAGGGACGTGCTAGACCCGACGACGACGGTTTTAGTCATATTATACTGAGGACAACAGCAGGGACCTCCATATATGGGCATAAAGGGGACAAGGACAGTTGAACAGAGGCCTGAGCCGTGGGGTGGCATAGTTAAACAGAGCTTCCTTTCCTTCCAGGCCGTGGGGTGGCATAGTTAAACAGAGGTTCCTTTCCTTCCAGGCCGTGGGGTGCTATATAGTTAAACAGAGCTTCCTTTCCTTCCAGGCCGTGGGGTGCTATATAGTTAAACAGAGGTTCCTTTCCTTCCAGGCCGTGGGGTGGTATAGTTAAACAGAGCTTCCTTTCCTTCCAGGCCGTGGGGTGGTATAGTTAAACAGAGCTTCCTTTCCTTCCAGGCCGTGGGGTGCTATATATATATAGTTAAACAGAGGTTCCTTTCCTTCCAGGCCGTGGGGTGCTATGTAGTTAAACAGAGGTTCCTTTCCTTCCAGGCCGTGGGGTGCTATATAGTTAAATAGAGCTTCCTTTCCTTCCAGGCCGTGGGGTGCTATATAGTTAAACAGAGGTTCCTTTCCTTCCAGGCCGTGGGGTGCTATATAGTTAAACAGAGCTTCCTTTCCTTCCAGGCCGTGGGGTGGTATAGTTAAACAGAGGTTCCTTTCCTTCCAGGCCGTGGGGTGCTATATAGTTAAACAGAGGTTCCTTTCCTTCCAGGCCGTGGGGTGCTATATAGTTAAACAGAGGTTCCTTTCCTTCCAGGCCGTGGGGTGCTATGTAGTTAAACAGAGGTTCCTTTCCTTCCAGGCCGTGGGGTGGTATAGTTAAACAGACTGGTTCCTTTCCTTCCAGGCCGTGGGGTGGTATACTGTATAGACGAGGAGCTGCCTGCCTGCCTGGGGGTGATGAATGGTCCAATCACACGGCCCCTCTAGGCCTCAGGCAGCTGTGGTCACCGTGGTAACGCGTCCCCCAGGCAGAGGTATTATTCCAGGGTCGGGTGTAGAGTTCTGATGAAACGTGTGTGAAACACCGTTTGTTTGGTCCCTACACACACGCCAAACACGTGTGTGTGGACCTTAAAGGTCCGCTGACATGCCCCGAAATTAATATGGGTGGTACAGCACATCACGTGGTCTGACTGAAAACAGTTTGAAACAGTTTGAAACGGGGCTACGGCGCTAGCAACAAGTGGCTATAGGTCAGGCTAGCGTTTTTGACGGTACATTTAGCGTCATATTGGCTATAAATGTAATTGAAAAAAATTATTTTTTCGCCAGAAATGCTTAGTTTGAATGCAATTGAGGTTGGCGTGGGGTTTTTTAGGGGAACTGCAGCACAAGCGCAAATTTTGGACTGGAGTCCCATGTTCCCCCGGTCGCCAACACCCCTGTCTGCCCGCTCTGAGACCTCTCAGCCCCGCAGCGCGACAGTCGCGACTACGGACGGTCTGCTGTTGTCTGGCCGAGACTGTGAGAGCAGCCCCGCAGCGCGACTACTGTTCTTTTCCCCTCTCAGCCGCAGGCTGACATGTACACCCTCGCTCTCACTCTGTAATACCGTAGTTAGTTACCACAACATTGTTCAAGTGAACTATAGTGTGTTTATGTTTGTATTCATTGTAATAATAAATATCGCTATGCCGAGGCATAGTCTTGCGGACGAGATCATGAGCCTCTACGGGGGACTGGGCATGTGTGTACACACACACACACACACACACACACACACACACACATGCAATGGCACGGAATCTCTTCCCCGCTGTCATGCACTATAGCCACGGCTAAAAGTTGTGTGTGTGCGTACACACATGCCCAGTTCAATGCGGGGACCTGACCAGAGACTATATGTCCGTCCGTCCGTCCGTCCCCCCGTGTGTGTGCAGCCTGCATCTGAGACGGGCTAGACTATGTTGTCATGCGGAGCGACGCGGCGATAAATAAAATAATCATAGCGATATTGATTATTACAATGAACAAGCATAAACACACAGTTCACCTGAACAATGTTGCGAAAAAATAATTTTTTTAATGAGACTTTCACCCAGTATTCAAGCTAAATGTGACACCAAAATAGTAGCATAAGTTGCTATGCTACCACGGCCACCAAGCCCGGCGAGCCCGCATAGAAGTCGTTGGGGAAAGCTTTCGCCACTCTGACGTCAGAATCATGATAGCATTGTTTGATAGCAGTTATTAGCTCCCGAGGGGCGTGTCAGTCTTCCTTTAAAGGAATACACACACACACACACACACACACACACACACACACACACACACACACACACACACACACACACACACACACACACACACTGAAATCAGAAGATGGCCTTTTGTTCAGCTATAGAACCATCTTA
>NC_137874.1:8033542-8046042 GCF_963924005.1 Protomyctophum bolini | reverse complement strand
AAACGTATGCTTTTTCAGAAAACTGTCAGGATGTGTGTAGAAGGCATTTTTTTTTTAGAATCTGATCTCGGGTCAGAACGGGTTTAAAAAACATCCGTTTCTCTTGTTCTCACTTCGGTTTGCGTGCGGGGGGAAAATGTACCGTCTTAAAGTCTTCATGTCCTATACTGCGTGCGTGCGTGCGTCTGGCTGTGCCTGTGCCTGTGTGTGTGTGTGTGTGTGTGTGTGTGTGTGTGCCTGTGTGGGAAGTCAGTGTGTTTGGGCTGTACATTGTGTCCTGGACCACTCTGAATGATGAGGACATTGTGTATATTTGGCTCAGATTCATGTCATTCTGTGATGATGTGTGTGTCTGTCATTAGATCGCCTCGTTTAACCCAGGAATGTTTATGCACCGTCTGAGGAGAAACTGGGAAACGACGCACTGGCTGGAATGTCTCGCTCGCAAAACAACCAGCAGTGTGTGTGTGTGTGTGTGTGCACGACGTGTGAGCACGTGTGTTTGTGCTGTATCGCTCTGTGTGTGTGTGTGTGTGTGTGTGTGTGCGTGTGCGTGTGCGTGAGTATCGCCTTTTCATCACATGGAACTGAATCAGGAGACGACCAACTAAGAAAGTTATTGGGTTTGAATAATTTAGTCTGTGTGTGTGTGTGTGTGTGTGTGTGTGTGTGTGTGTGTGTGTGTGTGTGTGTGTGTGTGTGTGTGTGTGTGTGTGTGCGCGCGTGCATGTGCATGTGGGGACTGGGGACAGACAGACAGTACCTGTCTGTCTGTCTGTCTGTCATTACAGACACTATATGATCACAGCAGTTGAGTCAGTGGAGGACAGAATGTGTCCATCTTGTGTCTGTTGTCCTCTGTTCTGCCATCCTCCATGGACCCTGATGATCTTATCGTCTATGACTGAGTCAGGAAGCGACTGCCATAAAAAAAAAAATACACTTCCTCACAGGCACGTGTGTGCGCGTGTGTGTGTGTGTGTGTGTGTGTGTGTGTTGTCTTGGCAGTCATGTGTCAGGCACTGCAGCAGGTTTCATCATGAATCACGTTTCATGTTCAACTTTGTCCTGATTTATTGTCATTCGTGTTTGCTCCTGTGTGTGAGTGATACAGAATCCACTTTGATAAATATTCATCGTTTCCATTTTTGTCCATTCTGTGTATGAAGTCAGTTATTAATAAACTGTTTCACTTAATCCTTGGATGTGAGTGTGACTGTGTGTGTGTGTGTGTGTGTGTGTGTGTGTGTGTGTGTGTGTGTGTGTGCGTGTGCGTACATCAATCTTATCAAATGTTTGCGCCAGAAATATGTGGGTCTGTAGAAGACTGGTTGTACTGGTCAGTTCCCAGTGACCTATAGGAGGCTGTGGTTGTACTGGTCAGTTCCCAGTGACCTATAGGAGGCTGTGGTTGTACTGGTCAGTTCCCAGTGACCTATAGGAGGCTGTGGTTGTACTGGTCAGTTCCCAGTGACCTATAGGAGGCTGTGGTTGTACTGGTCAGTTCCCAGTGACCTATAGGAGGCTGTGGTTGTACTGGTCAGTTCCCAGTGACCTATAGGAGGCTGTGGTTGTACTGGTCAGCTCCCAGTGACCTATAGGAGGCTGTGGTTGTACTGGTCAGCTCCCAGTGGTCAACAGTAGAAGGCTGTGGTTGTACTGGTCAGCTCCCAGTGACCAACAGTAGAAGGCTGTGGTTGTACTGGTCAGCTCCCAGTGGTCAACAGTAGAAGGCTGTGGTTGTACTGGTCAGCTCCCAGTGACCAACAGTAGAAGGCTGTGGTTGTACTGGTCAGCTCCCAGTGACCAACAGTAGAAGGCTGTGGTTGTACTGGTCAGCTCCCAGTGACCAACAGTAGAAGACTGTGGTTGTACTGGTCAGCTCCCAGTGACCAACAGTAGAAGGCTGTAGTTGTACTGGTCAGCTCCCAGTGACCAACAGTAGAAGGCTGTGGTTGTACTGGTCAGCTCCCAGTGACCTATCGGAGGCTGTGGTTGTACTGGTCAGCTCCCATGTGTGAATGTGTTAAAACAGAAGGAGCGAACGAGCAAACAGGTTCTGCAAACATATCCTGGTTAAACAGAGGTTACAGAACAGGACGTGCAAATACCATTCATTCATTCAGGCCTGGAACACAATGGTTCCCTTTTCTCTCTCCACCTCTCTCTCTCTCTCTCTCTCTCTCTCTCCCTCTCTCTCTCTCTCTCTCTCTCTCCGAGCAGAGCCATTCTCTGGTGTTATCTCTCGCCCACTCCTGGTACTAATCACGCAGGTATTGTTCCGTGATAGTTGCCACTATAATCGTTCCCGTTGTGAGTTTAGCTATAGCAGATATAACATTTTATCCACCAGAGTTCTTCAAACTCACCGATGGAGAACAGCGACCCGTTATTAATATTACAGACAATCTGTCACTATCGCGCTGTTTCACATGAACTAATAACAGTATATATACGTATATATGCTTATTTTGCTATAACCTGCTATCTCCATATATTAACTTTTTGTGATTTTTCGTACATCAATGACCTTCTTGTTCACACCACAGAGTCATACTGAAGCATCAAAGGCAGCAGATCTGCGGGCTCGAAAAGTAAAAAGTGTAAAAAAAAAGCTTGTAGAACTGCTATTTTTTTAAGAAAATGGTTATTTGATTGATTGACTTTATTAGTTGGAAATGTAAACGGCACGTATAGTACACTCCGACATCAAAGGAAAAAGCTAAAATCCTGGCTATAGGATACTCCTACTGTAAATGTGTGTGTGTGTGTGTGTGTGTGTGTGTGTGTGTGTGTCTGTCTGCGTGTGTGTACGTTTGTAACGCATGTAACTCGAGAACCGTTCGCCCCGCACCGACTTCAAATTCGACACACACGTTCCACACCCCCGCAGTGACCGGTAGAGGGTTCGGGCACGGGTCCATAAATTTGGACCCGGTGATATCAGAACCGAACCGATCCGGATCTGAGAAACATTCTAATTGGTCCGCTGCAACCCGGCCCGGAACCGGCCCCCGAAAGCTTTGGATCCGGTTTCCCGAAACTGAGCCGAGAAGGATTTGACTGTTTCGGAAACCGGTCCGACCAAAACGGCGCTGATCCGATCCGATATAGATCCGGACCCATAGTGTGTTCCCTGCAATATTCTATGCTTTAACATGACATGAGTCTCATTGCTTGTTGCTTTGCATTTCACCTCGCTCGCTGAAGGGGGCCGCTATGATTGCATTAATATAGCCAGCTGTGTGTGTGTGTGTGTGTGTGTGTGTGTGTGTGTGTGTGTGTGTGTGTGTGTGTGTGTGTGTGTGCGCAAGCGAAAGAGAGAGAGAGAGAGAGAGCTCATGTCGAGGTGCATGACGAGACCCAGCCCTCGTTGACTCTGTTCAACGGACAATATATGACTTTAGAATGTAATGTAAAGATATTTTAAAATGTATTTTCGTGAACGGAAATGGCAGCTTCCTTACTCGGACTTCGGGAGGTGTGTAGTTCCGGACTCTATATTGCATTTTGGAGATTGTGGAATAGTTAGCTACGTGAGACTAGTGGCAGGCCAGATTTTGGGCACTTAATATACTGAAAATGTATTTCCTTTAGAGCAGGGGTGTCGAACTCATTTGGGGCGAGGGCCGCATTGGTCAAAAGGCCACTTGATGGGGGCCACAACCAGTTGCGGACGCACGCTCGATGTCTCAAGCCCAACACACACCGGCTCCGTCCGACGCGGTGCGTCAGCGCACGTCGGACGCCGCCGGTGTGCGATAGGTTCATTGAAAATGATGGAGGCGGCTGTTTTGACGCGCGGCGTTCGCAGACGGTGTGGGAGGCCCTTCAGTCAGTCACTGCTATAATATCTATCTATCTATGTATGCTCAGACCCAGCCAGCCAGCCAGCAAGCCACACACATAGTGCTCAGACCCAGCCAGCCAGCAAGCCACACACATAGTGCTCAGACCCAGCCAGCCAGCCAGCCAGCCACACACAGTGCTCAGACCCAGCCAGCCAGCAAGCCACATACATAGTGCTCAGAGCCAGCCAGCCACACACATAGTGCTCAGACCCAGCCAGCCAGCAAGCCACACACATAGTGCTCAGACCCAGCCAGCCACACACAGCTCCGTAAGGGAGTGGTTGCACCACTCAAAAAATCTTCAAAAAACTGAAGAGGCTACTGGAGATTGGAGAACCTGATTTGGACATGATCTGATGCAGGACAATGTCACTATGACAGAAAGAGAAGATGGGTCTTCACACATTCACACACACACACACACACACACACACACACACACACACACACACACACACACACACACACACACACACACACACACACACACACACACACACACACGACTTTGTCCCTATAATGTGCACGGCACCGTTCTACTTCATCATATCACACAAGAGACGCCACACACCAGTATGGAAGAGAGATAGTCACTTACTCACTTGTTGTAACTTGTAGGGATGCCACAAAGTGAACATCAGCCAAATTGAATAGTCGACAGCTCTGCCGATTAATAATCGATTAATTGAACCCACCCCCCATATTAATCAATATCAGATAAAACGTATAAGATTTTATATTATGCACATGCCATGGTCACATAACCATTATGTTGAGTGCATGCTTTGATGGTTACAGTTATATAATCAGTTTTGATGAGTAAACCTTTGTGGAGATCTTCTCAGTTCTCATTGTATGCTAGTTACTGCCATTCAGGATGGAAAATGAAATCCATTTGGATTTGGGGAGAAGTAGTTTCATAAGGGGCTGGTATGAAGTACTTGATATAAAGAGAACATGTTCAGTTCACTAGTCTACACTCTACTCTACACCTGCCTTCATTTCATCTGATTGTCTGTCTGGCAGGCACTTAACAAGCAATCGTTAACTGTGTCTGTTAGAGAGAGGGGCAGAGAAGAGTGGCTTTGCTCAACTTGATTTATACTTATATTCTCCACTCTGATGAAGGTACATGTTCGATATATCATGCAGCCTTACTTATAAGCCTATATTTTGGCTATTAAAAAAAAAACTTTTTTGCTTGAGGCAGGCAGGCCACATTAAATGACATGGCGGGCCACGAGTTTGACACCCATGCTTTAGAGGATAGCCGCTTGAGATGTATCATCTCGTTTTAGAGGGGGTCCTCGGGTCCACAACACAATGAATACAGAACATAGACAAAACAATACATTAGACATGTCGATCGCACAGAACAATACACTTAACAACATTAACAAAACATATAAGCTCTCCAAACCACTCGGACACTACATCAAGACCAGAAGCAACTGCACTAACAAAATACTAATAACAGTGATACTAATAATGAAATAATAAAAATAAAGATGAAGATAAAAAGAATAATCAAGCATTAAAGTACACACCTCTCTCCAAAAATCAAAAACAAGTACAGCCAGGTCTACAAGCATTTTCACATTTTGGTGGCAGGGTATAGAATGAGAATGTTCCCATGTTTGATCAGAAATGTGGATACTAACAGATCAGGGGTTGCTCCCTCTAGTGTTGTGACTCTGACTCACCTTGGACAAGCAGTTCCACAGGTATGAGGGTATTGATGAGGGCTGAGGGCTCTGTGTAAGAATAAAAAGGTCCGCACGCAATTTTCAGCTCCCAATAATTCTTTACTTTAAAGGTGGTACTTGAAAGCCCTTCCTCAGACCTTCTAAGTCGATAATTATCGGGAGCTGAAATTGGTGTTCAGTCTTCTTTATTCTTAGTTCTTACTCTATAGGACTGTCTTTTGATCCGGCACCACCCAGCCATACATATAGGTAATTGGATGTGCGTGTCTTTTTCGGCAGTTTGTTCAGCCTCTTTTGCTACTATAGAGGGTAAGCGCAGCGCATGCTTAAAGTGAATGGCACATCGAGTGGCAAAGCAACATGCAAAGTGAGTTTAACATTGTGTAACGTTGTTTAATTGCAATCAGATAGGACTTTTCTGTTTGCATGTATGGGCTGTCAAGGTAACTTCCTGGTTTGATGATGATGTCACGCGCCGCATACCCTCTATTGAGGGAACTGTCCCTTTGTTTTTTTGGGGTATTCCCAAATCCCAATGTATATTGTAAAATCACTGTTCATTTAACTCTGAGAATGTACAAATGGAACCAAATGGAACCGTTAGGGTCCATTTGGTTCCATTAGTATACACTCTCAGAGTTCCAGACCCATATAAGGGTCCATTTGGTTTCCGAGCTATCATAACTCCCCCTCAAGGACCCCACTTTGGGAAGCACTGTGACCCAGGTGTAATGATGATGTCACTTATCTGTCATGTCATGTGTGAAGGTATAGTGCACTGACTGCACTGCACGCACATCCATCCATCCGTGGCCCCGGCCAGGTGCAAGACTAGCAAAAGTATCATCATAATTAACCCATTCTGACCTGAGATCAGATTCATACGAGGTTTCCACTGGACACACACACACACACACTGGTCTGATGAACCCATTCTGACCTGAGATCAGATTCTAAAAAATGTCAGTCGTTCTTCGATTTTTCAAAAATAGCAGACCTACAAGCTCGTAGCGCGCCACTCGGTGGCGCGCTATGAGCTTGTAGATCTGCTATTTTTCAATGGCTAAAGCATAACATGATGCTAACACCAAAACGGGTTCCCGTTCAGAATGGATTAAAAGAGAATAGTGTGCACACTGGTGTCCTCTGTGCTCTCAGTGCATCGTCAACGTTTTCCATCCATTCCATCTTCATCTATAGGGCAGTGGTGTGAAAGTATCCGAGTACATTTACTTTAGTTATTACTAGTTACTTTGTGGACTTTGATTACAATTTACAATTTAGGCATTTATAGCAGACGCTCTTAATCCGCAGAGAGACTTTTCGACAAAGTATAAAATAGGGCTTTAATGGAATGAAAGATGAAACATGGAGATACAGTATACAAATATTCTGCCCGACATTGTGACAATTTGTATTCAGTATGCCACCGGCACTGACTCCATTTCACTCATTCATATTTAATTGCCCACGCACGCACACGCACGCACGCGCAAACATCTCTCTCTTCCTCTCTGTGGTACTGTTAATGTGCTATCCGCTCGGTGTGCAGCATACGAGGAGGACAGGTTAGGGAAACGTTTGGTGGTGAATGATGAATGGAGTGCATTCGCAAAGTGCTTTACAGTGTCTCTGTAAAGCAAGAACAAAAAGCATGGAAATACATCACATACATAAAAAGTATATAGTCATCATGAAAACATGCGTATAAGCTAAGAACGAAACAGTGGAATCTCTATATAATGAAACTATACATATAAACTATACATACTATACTATAAAGTGCTATATGACTACATAAAATGCAATTCTAGTGCTGTCTACGTAACATGCTATAAGTCTGTATAAAAATGCTACCCAGGGTCTACATAAAGTGCTATCTAAGGGGCTATAGGGTATAGGTTCTCCGGGCCATTATTATGGCAAAACATACATTAACCACTTATAGCATACTGTACATTTCGGCCATTTGAAAATGGCCCGATCTACAAGCTGTGGCACTACTGTATACTTTTACTCAAGTAAATGTTTAATACCAGACTATTTCTAAATTGCAGCTAGTATCTATGGGTATGTGTCCTGATGAAGATGGAATAGATGGACACGTCGACGATGCAATACAAATACAGCAGACTATTATTTTGTACTTATCCGTCATGTACCTCTGTTATGTTTTATCATGTGCTGCTTTTCTTCTGACCTCCCCCTATCTCTCTCTCTCTCTCTCTCTCTCTCTCTCTGTCTCTCTCTCCATCAGATAGCCCCCCCCCTCATCTCTCTCTCTCTCTCTCTCTCTCTCTCTCTCTCTCTCTCTATTTGTGTCTCTCTGTCTCTCTCTCCATCAGATAGGGATCAGTGTGTGATTTGATTTAGCGCTGAACCTGTAGCAGCTGTGGAGTGAGAGCATGTGGGAGTGAGAGCAAGGTTTCATTCGCCCCCTCTCTCCTGTCTGTCTGTCTGTGTGTGTGTGTGTGTGTGTGTGTGTGTGTGTGTGTGTGTGTGTGTGTGTGTGTGTGTGTGAGAGAGATGAAGGGGAGGTGGGAAATGACCTGGAACGTATACAGCTGTTCTCTCTGTTTCCTCATTTCACCTTCTTTTTGCGGCCGTTATCATGTCTGTCCTGTAGACTCTGTCTCAATTTCACAGCACAGTTGGTATGACCCCCTCGTCACACACGCGCGCGCACACACACACACACACACACACACACACACACACACACACAAACACTCTTCCCTGCACTAAGACGGTGGATAAACTCTGTATATGAATCGTCCAAAACCTAGCTGTACTTTTCTGCACATGGAACATATAACCATGATGTGCTCCAATAGATCCAGTGTATAGTTATTTCATTATGTCTCTTGTTAATTCTTGGGAACCACTGGCAAACATTTCTAGGCCATCATTAGGAAAAAAGAATGTTCTCAATTGTTCAAACCTTTTTCCAAAGTCACAGAAATGGACGTGTTGTGAGCTTTTTGCTACTTTTCGACAAAGTATAAAATAGGGCTTTAATGAAATGAAAGATGAAACATGGAGATATATACAGTATACAAATATCCTGCCCGACATTGTGACAATTTGTATTCGGTATGCCACCGGCACTGACTCCATTTCACTCATTCATATTTAATTGCCCACGCACGCACGCACGCACACGCGCACGCACACTCAAACATCTCTCTCTTCCTCTCTGTGTTACTGTTAATGTGCTATCCGTTCGGTGTGCAGCATACGAGGAGGACAGATTAGGGAAACGTTTGGTGGTAAATGATGAATGGAGCATTGGAGTGCATTTGCAAAGTGCTTTACGGTGTATTTGCTCTGACTCTGGGCTTTGTGTCGAATAGAAAGTGATTTGTAGGACCGTCCGTCTGCCTGCTGGATGGTGTTGTTAAAACACAGGACGCAATGTGTCTGTGTCTGTCAGGTCTCTGAGCTTGTAGATCTGCTACTTTTGCTGCTTTTGAAATCCTGAAAAGTACCACATTTGGACATATGAGGTTTCCAACCGACGGGTGATTTACAATGTGGGGCAGCATTTAGCAGACACTCTTATCCAGACTAGCGACTTACAATAATAAGCAATTAACACACACCGCAAAATGCATAGAGCGAGAGACTGAGAATCTATAGTGCCAGCAGTAAACTGGGATCGTAGCTAAACCAAGAACCTAGCATCCCTCTCTAAACCAAGAACCTAGAACCACTCTAAACCAAGAACCTAGCATCACTCTAAACCAAGAACCTAGAACCACTCTAAACCAAGAACCTAGAACCACTCTAAACCAAGAACCTAGAACCACTCTAAACCAAGAACCTAGAACCACTCTAAACCAAGAACCTAGCATCCCTCTAAACCAAGAACCTATAGCATCACTCATGGGACCAGTGTGATATGTGTTTTATAAACCAAATGGACCTGACTCTCTCCATGGGGCCAATATCTATATGTGTTTTATAAACCAAATGGACCTGACTCTCTCCATGGGGCCAGTCAGTGTGATATGTTTTATAAACCAAATGGACCTGACTCTCTCCATGGGGCCAGTCAGTGTGATATGTGTTTTATAAACCAAATGGACCTGACTCTCTCCATGGGGCCAGTCAGTGTGATATTTGCATGGTGTGAGGAAGTGATCTTATCGTCAGGCGGATTAGAACTCAACCATCCGTCATCATGTGTCCCTGCAGGTGGAATAATGACAGCTATGATTAATGACTGGCTCATCATCTATATCATTTTATGGTGTGTGTGTGTGCGTGCGTGCGTGCGTTGGAATACCAAGATCACGCTATTGTTTTGACACACACACACACACACACGCACACACACACTTAAAAAAAAAGATTAAGCAGTTTAACAGTCTAATTTGTTACATTTGTCGATGGTTTAGATAGATGAAAGTGCAGAAGAAATCACAGATTTCACAAGCTGTAATTAAGCAGATTAGACGAGTAGGTCGATCAACACATTCTCTCTCTGTGTCTCTCTCTGTCTCTCTGTCTCTGTCTCTCTCTTCCTCTCATTTGTTTTATTTAATTATTTTGGAATGAGTCCTAATTACTGATCTGTCGTCCATGTTCGTGTGTAGCAGGATATATTATTAGAATGAACACATTTAGACCATTTAGAGACGATTATACAAATGTCTTCTAAATCCTGCACGACAGTTTTCTGAAAAACCCTATGTTTCTACATTATGCCAGTGGTTCTCACGTCGCTCTAGTATGACGTAAATTCTCCTCTCATTGTCGATGGCATTTAATGTTTGTTAGCGCAAAAAGCCGATTTGCTCAGACACATATGACGTAAATTCTCCTCTCATTGTCAATGGCAAATGTGACACGAGTTAGGACAAAAAGCTATAGGTGTAAGGTGTGTTCCTCCCGACAGCAACGATATATATAATGTGCATATGCTGTTGCTGGCTCCTTTGACTGTACAGTACAGAATATAATATGCTCTATTCTGGCTCATTCTACTGAACCGTCAGGCAGAGAGGTCATAATGTGTTGCTGATGGGCTGTGCATCTCTCCAGCTGATCCCCACGGTGAAGAATATAGTCTTGCGTTATTGCCAGGCTGCATGTGTTGCCTCTCGCAATTTCCAAATGCTTCCGTCATACAGTCTGGAGCCACGGATGAGCTGTCAACTGTCATGAGTACAATATAAAGCGAAGACTCCTCCCCCCACTTCCGTTTCGTCTTTACAGTCGCGCAAATTCATCCTAATATAAATAGAAAACATCTAAGCATATATATAGCTTGTTGCTTAGCAGAAAAAGGAAATGACAAAATGAACATTTTCTTTTTGGGAATATGGCCGTGATGCCGTTGAAATGCTCTATTTATAGTGTTATACACATCTGTGTGCCAAATAAATAGCAGATCTACAAGCTCACGACGAGTGTGCTTGTGAACGCGAAGCAGTGGTGCTGCTCGTGGAGTTGATCATGCATGATTTTACATTTTTGAGTGAGTTGTGTTTTATTTTCTGCAGCGTGCTGCTTGATGCTGGTTTCACATTTAGCCGTACAGCCCCCGAAATAGAACTGAACTGACAAGGAGCTGTTTGCGTGCGTGCGTGCGTTTGTGTTGAAGTGCACTTCAATCCCAGTGCACTTTTTGTTGCATTTGAGTGCAATTGTGGATGAAATCGTGTGTGTGTGTGTGTGTGTGTGTGTGTGTTTGATAGAACCCCCTCCCCCAGCAGAGGGTCCAGGTGCAGGGGGCGGGGCCTCCTCTGAATGTCCGAAGTCACGGAAATTGTGAACGGATCTGAATGAGTTTCTTTGTGTATATAGAATCACAATTCCTCCACGATATCCTGTGTGCTGTCAGACATTCTGCAGACTCTGAGCGCTATGTTTTCTCATGCCAATACAGCTCCTTAGAGAGACAGAGAGAGAGAGAGAGATACAGGAGGTATACGGTAAGACAAAGCATGCAGGATGAGTAAGAAAGGGCGAGATAATGGTGGCGTGGTTATTGACCGAGAGCAGAGAAAAGGAGAGCATTTTCTGCTGAGATGGATGGAAAGAAATATGCTGGATAAAGGAGCGACATGAATGAATGAATGCACCGTTTACCAGACAGACAATGTTTTTTTTTGCTGTTTTCTCCGCTTCATGGGCTGTTTCTGACCGCAACATTATACTTCAAATGACTAATGACTTCGTCAAATATTAATGTCAATAAATGACACGTCATTTGAAATGCTTACATTCTGTACTTTCATGATGTGTGCCCAAAGCATTGTATTCAGTCTCCTATATCGTCTCTGTCGGGGGGTATTAGAAACCGCATGTGTCCAAAACTGTTTCTCTTCGGGATTCAAATTCAAAAGTAGCAGATCTACAAGCTCAGAGGCCAGTCAGGGTGATATGAGGCCAGCCAGGGTGATATGAGGCCAGCCAGGGTGATATGAGACCTGCAGCCAGGGTGATATGAGGCCAGCCAGGGTGATATGAGGCCAGCCAGGGTGATATGAGACCTGCAGCCAGGGTGATATGAGGCCAGCCAGGGTGATATGAGGCCAGCCAGAGTGATATGAGACCTGCAGCCAGGGTGATATGAGGCCAGCCAGAGTGATATGAGACCTGCAGCCAGGGTGATATGAGGCCAGCCAGGGTTATACAGTGAAGAGAAGAGAGTCCGCACACAGGTTTGCTCCAAGGTGTTTGTTTTTTATTCAAAACACCATAAATATAACGCAACGTTTCGGCCAGCCAGGGTGATATCATGAGACCAGCCAGGGTGATATGAGACCAGCCAGGGTGATATGAGACCAGCCAGGGTGATATGAGACCTGCAGCCAGGGTGATATGAGACCTGCAGCCAGGGTGATATGAGACCAGCCAGGGTCATATGAGACCAGCCAGGGTGATATGAGACCTGCAGCCAGGGTGATATGAGACCAGCCAGGGTCATATGAGG
>NC_137874.1:8008542-8028542 GCF_963924005.1 Protomyctophum bolini | reverse complement strand
CAGTGATGAGGGATTACTGTGTGCTCTAGTCTAGAGAGACGGTGCTCTTCAGTCTGAAATACTGTTATGTAAAAAAACTAATGTGAAGCCTAAAAGTACAGGATGTACAGTTGTTGTGTTCACGTGTCGCCTCAGATCCATCCATGCATCATGTTCGGGGGAACACTTTATGGCGTTACACCCACTCTACACCAGGGGTTCCCAAAGTGGGGTCCGGGGACCCCCTATAGGGGTCCTTGAGGGAGTTCCAGGTGGGTCCCCCTCATGGCTAAGTGATAGTTTGGAACCAAATGGACCCTTATGGGTCTGTAACTTTGACCCATTTGTAGTAACTCTCAGAGTTAAATTAACATTGATTTTACAATATGCGGGCTAATTAGTGCCTATTTGGGGGTCGTTGACATGACAAAGTTTGGGAACAACTGCCTTACACCACAGTCTATGGCATTATACGCCCGTCTTATTACCAAATGTTTTATTCCATAATAAAGTTCATGGGCTTATATAAGACTCTTGAGACAGAGAGCAGTTCTTTTCTCTACTTTCCATGAACCACTGAAGCGCTATATATATAGTCCTATAGCATCGCAGTCCCGCCCCCTTTCATGACAACGAGAGACCCGGAAAATAATCGACTTTTCAAAAGACGTTTACGCCGCGGACAAAGCCAACTCGAGTCGTGACAAATCATGACAACAAACACAATGTTTTGGGCCGAACAAATACTTAGAAAGAAGAAAAACAAAAAACAAAAAGTGTTGTAACCTGCCTTTTTCTTCTTCTTACAATTTTTTTTTGTTTGGCCCAAAACATTGTGTTTGTTGTCATGCTTTGTCACAACTCCAGTTGGCTTTGTCCGCGGCGTGAACGTCTTTTTAAATGGATACTTTTTGAAAAGTCGATGAGGAAAATGAACAGGGGAATTATTTTCCGGGTCTCTCGTTGTCGTGAAAGGGGGGCGGGACTGTCTGCGACGCTCTATAGTCGAGCGTAACTCCTCTGAACTCGGACTCCGAAAACTGCCAGGAAGGCATTTGTAGAATCGGCCTCAGGTCTAACTGGGTTAACCCATTCTGACCGGGCACCCATTTTGGTGTTAGCATCATGTTACGCTTTATGTATTGAAAAATAGCAGATCTACAAGCTCATATCGCGCCACCGAGTGGCGCGATACGAGCTTGTAGGTCTGCTATTTTTGAAAAATTAGAAGAACGACTGACATTTTTAGAATCTGATCTCAGGTCAGAATGGGTTAATCAGACCAGTGTGTGTCCAGTGGGAAACCTCGTATGAATCTGATCTCAGGTCAGAATGGGTTAACTGGGGGGGTCCCGTTTACTACAGTAAGTCACCCCTGGACTTGCATCAAGGCACCTATAGGGCACCCACTCTGAGAAGCCCTACTTTACTGCAGATATTATATAGGCCCGCTCCTGTTTCCCCTCTAAAAGAGTTGGGATGAAAACAACCCATACTCGTTAACATACGTGTGAACAAATCTCACAGAAGAAAGACTTGGCTCTTTATGGGAGCTGTTTTCTCAGCTCTCTTTGTATCCGTGCAAGACATCACTCTATCTATATATATAAGCCATATCTCCAAAACCCGGTGGGCCAAACTGCACGACCACATTTTTCAATTTGTACTATAGCCACGATTTTCAGCTGCTTTCATATGAAGTGACAACTCGGTTCTATTCAGAATCAGTCACACATAGGACCTGCATGGGCCGTGGCTCAGCGGTCCAGGCACCTTGGGGCCGGTATAATAGCCCGAGTCTGGCAGTGTGGCCGCGGGTTCGACTCCCGATCCCGACGGCCTTTACCGCATGTCCACCCTCCCATCTCTCTCCCCCATTTCCTGACAGCCTATACTGTCTGTCCCTCTATAAAAAAACAATATTAAAATAAAGGCGAAAGCCGCAAAAATGCAGTCACATACTGTAATCTTAGTTGACCCCCAGGTGTCCCCCATAGGGATCTCCCACCCGTTTTCCCTCTACACCTCATTGTTTTTGGTCGATGACATCATGGTCCCAGAATAGGGATCAGTGGCGTTCACGTGATTAATCTTACTGTTGCAGTATAGTACAGTAGGTCACTTTGAGATTAAAAAACACCGCTCGGTTTGCCTTTGATGTGAACGGTTTTGCCCATGAGGGTCATCAGTCACGGGTCATAATATTTATATTTATTGCAACAATTCCATTCCATTGCTTTATTGTCTTTGGAAATAAATCTGTGGACCGCACTGTGGCGCCGTGGGTTTTTATCATAGGTCATCACCTTCCCTACAGGTCTGTCTGTCACACACACACACACACACACACACACACACACACTACACTGTCTTTCACAGTCATGTCAGTCAGACTGCCTTTTCCAGCTGCCACCCCCGTCTCATCATAAGCAGCCATATTGAGAGAGAGAGAGAGAGAGAGAGAGAGGGGGGGGGGGTGGAGAGAGAGAGAGGGGGGGGGGTGGAGAGAGAGGGAGGGAGAGAGAGAGAGAGAGAGAGAGGGGGGGGGGAGAGAGAGAGAGAGAGAGAGAGAGAGAGAGAGAGAGAGAGAGAGAGCGCTATTAGATAACCCATAGTCTATATATAGCAGCAGCTACCTACCTGTAATTGAAACCTGATGTAACAGAGGAGAGGAGTGGCTCCTTCACTCTCTGCTTCTAACTCTGAGCCAATGTGCATTGTCACTGCGCAGGCAGGCAGGCTGGCAGGCTGGCAGGCAGACAGGCAGGCGTGCAGGCTGGCAGGCTGACAGACAGACAGACAGACAGACTCTGTCCTTGTCACACAGACAGACGGTGACATTCCTAATATGTCCATCTCTCCCTGTCATGCAGAGAGAGAGAGAGAGAGAGAGAGAGATGGAGAGAGATAATGCAGAAAGTAACAGAAGTGCATTTTTATGCTTTAATAAAAAATATATGTATGTCTGGGCACAGAGGGATATGAGTACATAACATGATTGTGTCCCAATTGTTTTGAAGACCAGTACAATAATAACCACCTACATGTAAGACATCAAAGACAAAGACAAGCAAGGGGGGGGGGAGGAAAAAATGGAAGAAAAAAACAAAACAAACTAGACAGAATATAAAGTTTTATGCCTCATGACAGTGGTTCCCAAACTCTTTCATGTCAAGGACCCCCAAATGGACTCTAATTAGCCTGCGGACCCCCGTTTGAAGAGATATGCCAGGGACCCCCATAAGAGAAGATTTGTACGGCTCTAGCAGAGATTCCCGTTTAATTTCAAGGACCCCCCCGGTTTGACATGCTTATTAGTCTATATGAACCACCATTTAATGGCATTTCTATCTCTGGGACCCCCAATTTATATTGTAAAATCAACGTTAATTTAACTCTATGAGAGTGTATACACAAACGGGTCCATTTGGTTCCACTCCCTCAAGGACCCCACTTTGGGAAGCACTGCTTCATGCTCTTTTCACCAGGCGATGCGAGACATTATATAGGTGTCACAGGCGGAGCGCCATATTTAGACACGCTGTCAGTATATGCTTAGTGTCAGACCATCACACCATCGCAGGTGTAAAAGAGTGGGTGCAATTATTTTTTATTTTTGTGTGAAGGCTCGATGTTCGCAGTTACAGGAAGAGCGGGAAGGCACTTCAGTGTGTGAGCAGGGAGTGTTGTTGGAAGAGTGGGAAGGCACCTCAGTGTGGGCAGGGAGTGTTGTTGGAAGAGTAGGAAGGCACCTCAGTGTGGGCAGGGAGTGTTGTTTATAAGAGTAGGAAGGCACCTCAGTGTGGGCAGGGAGTGTTGTTGGAAGAGTAGGAAGGCACCTCAGTGTGGGCAGGGAGTGTTGTTGGAAGAGTAGGAAGGAACCTCAGTGTGGGCAGGGAGTGTTGTTGGAAGAGCAGGAAGGCACCTCAGTGTGGGCAGGGAGTGTTGTTTATAAGAGTGGGAAGGCACCTCAGTGTGGGCAGGGAGTGTTGTTTATAAGAGTGGGAAGGCACCTCAGTGTGGGCAGGGAGTGTTGTTTATAAGAGCGGGAAGGCACCTCAGTGTGGGCAGGGAGTGTTGTTTATAAGAGCAGGAAGGCACCTCAGTGTGGGCAGGGAGTGTTGTTTATAAGAGCAGGAAGGCACCTCAGTGTGGGCAGGGAGTGTTGTTTATAAGAGCAGGAAGGCACCTCAGTGTGGGCAGGGAGTGTTGTTTATAAGAGCAGGAAGGCACCTCAGTGTGGGCAGGGAGTGTTGGCCGCGGGTTTCTACAGTACATCCTCCCGGTGGGGGCTCCTCACCAGGCCCGCGGGAAGACATTAACAGGGTGGGAACGTTATCGTGCAAGCCGTGCATGCGCATTATTTTCAAGTGGCTTTTTCTTTCCCTCTCCGTGACATGCACACAACTTATGAACTAACACGGACACACACACAAGCAAAGGCTATAAGGCTTAGCCGATACTTGTGACACGGCATATTTATATAAGGCCCAGAAACGGCAATCTGTTTTGAATGATATAAATAGAATAAATGCAGAATCCGTCAATCCGCACGCACGCACGCACGCACGCACGCAGGCAATGGCAATGACACCCTGGCACACTGGCACCGCGCGGCCAATAGAACACAACAGAGGCACAGGAACCGTGTAATTAATCGCCGTAACGACATTGGGGGGGAGGGGGGGGGGGGGGGGGGTATATAACACGGGGAAAAAATGAACAGAGAAAGACCGAAGAAGACAAGTAGAAAGGAACAAGGAATAACATGAAAGACAGTATGAATAAAACAATAACCTGTCTTTCTATAGGCTATAATGATGTTCATAATAGTTTGAGCCGATTGACAGACATTCTCCGAGGCATGGCGTTGGCGACGACCAGTCTTTATTACACTTGATTATTACGCACACTGTTGTCACACTGTGTTTATGTCAGCCACACAGTGACAGTTGTATCATGAAACATGCCACTTGATATTAGCCTAAAGGTGGTCTCCTCTGCTCTGCTCTCCCATCCTCTCCTGTTATCCTCCTCTGCTCTCCTCGCTGATGACGTATACATGTTTACAGCTATACCTCCGTATGTAGGAAATATGTCACCACTGTCATAATCACATTGCAATCCACCTGCTGAGGACAGTGTCACTTTGGGAGAGGAGAGGAGAGGAGAGGAGAGGAGAGGAGAGGAGAGGAGAGGAGAGGAGAGGAGAGGAGAGGAGAGGAGAGGAGAGGATGGAGATTTGAAAGATGGATGGATAGTGTTATTGGACAAACTGACCCCATGCCCCCCCCCCCCCTCTCTCTCTCTCTCTATGTCATTGTCATTCTGTTTCCAGCCCATGTTGTTCATTAATGTGTCACATCGCCTCAATCAGAAAACTGCTCAACTGTGACAATTGTACAACACGCACACACGCACACACACACACACACACACACCACACACACACTCAATGCCTCCTCCCCATTCTTACTCAGTCCGCTTCCTCCCGGGTGTGTCTGTGTGTATTCCTACTAACAACAGGGCAGTCAGTGGTGCATGCTGTCATGAGAGATTGCTAAACATGTCAAGACCCCAAACAGAGGGTATATGCGCGTGACATCATCATCATTCAAACCAGGAAGTTATGCAGGAACGCCTACTGAGTGGCAAAAAACTACTTTCTGGCCTTGACAGCCCATACATGCAAACAGAAAAGTCCTATCTGGTTGCAATTAAACAACGTCGAACAATGTTAAACTCACTTTGCACGTTGCTTCGCCACTCGATGTGCCATTCACTTTAAGCATGCGCATACACCCTCTATAGACACTAATTAGCCCGCGGTACCCCATTTGAAAATATATTCCAGGGACCCCCCCCATTAGAGATGGCTCTGGTGGTGATTCTCAACCTGTTTATTTTCAAGTTTCTAGTTTCACATGCATATTGCAGTCTGGTACAGATTACAGAATGCATTTCTATCTCTCTATAGGACCCCCAATCTAAATTATATTGTAAAACCAATGTTAATTTAACTCTGAGAGTGTCCAAAATGGAGCCGGCCGTTATAGGCTCCATTTGGCTCCATTTATATAGATGATGTATACACTCTCAGAGTTACCGCGGTGTCCATTTGGTTCCAAACTATCATTTGGTTCCAGTTGTACACTCTCAGAGTTACAGACCCATAAGGTTCCATTTGGTTCTAAACTATCATTTAGCTATAGGGACCCCCTGGGTCCATTTGGTTCCAGTTGTACACTCTCAGAGTTACAGACCCATAAGGTTCCATTTGGTTCCAAACTATCTTTTAGCTGGGGACCCCACTGGGTCCATTTGGTTCTAAACTATCATTTAGCTATAGGGACCCCCTGGGTCCATTGGTTCCAGTTGTACACTCTCAGAGTTACAGACCCATAAGGTTCCATTTGGTTCCAAACTATCTTTTAGCTGGGGACCCCCTGGGTCCATTTGGTTCCAAACTATCATTTAGCTATAGGGACCCCCTGGGTCCATTTGGTTCCAGTTGTACACTCTCAGAGTTACGGACCCATAAGGTTCCATTTGGTTCCAAACTATCTTTTAGCTGGGGACCCCACTGGGTCCATTTGGTTCCAAACTATCATTTAGCTGGGGTTGAAAAGAGGAGTGTATAACAATGAGTAATTAGGCCGTTATCTTAGTGTCCATGTGTGACGTAAACCACATGGGAGCCATGGTGACTATATATGATGCATTGACGCACCACATAAATCCTCTCTATTTCATGTGTATATCGATACAGAGTGTAATATAATACACCCTCGTCTCCTCCCTGTAGGCAGCATGATGTCTTCATACTGTACACATGCTGTACATGCAGCGTACAGTCACGTCCCTGAGACTATACTAGAGCAATCATATAGTTCTGATGTTTTAACATTTAACGAGGAGAGGACATTGGATAAACGCACAGCCTCTCTATAAACCATTTTGGTGTCTGGATGCAGCAGTTAATGGAAGTAATTCATTATAATAAACTTAACACTTTTAATAGAATAATTAATTCCGGGAGAAACAATTAGACGTTATTTGTTTTACCCCAATAAATAAATAAAATGCAGAAAAATAGCCGTGCACAAATCGCAACACGTTCTGAACATATATCTGCTATTTTCGAATAGCCAAAGCATGAACTGGTTTAGCCCAGTTTGGGGGCGGAAGTCGGGAACCTCCTTTTGGTGTTTTTAAAGCATTATGTTATACTTTAGCTATTGAAAAATAGCAGATCTACAAGATCATATAGCGTGGGTGATTTAGGTCTTTTAGGAATATCTCTGGTTCTCGTACATCATCATAACTGTCGTCACGGTTACCGCATCTGTGGGGCTGTGTGGCTCCAATCAGTTGACCTCTTCACCTGCCTGTTTAACCCATTCTGGGCGGGAACCCCTTTTGGTGTTTTAAGCCTTATGTTATACTTTAGCTATTGAAAGATAGCAGATCTACAAGATCTGAGCTTGTAGATCTGCTATTTTTGAAAAATCGTTAAAGTGTGGCGCAAATCTTTGAATATATATATATATCCTTTCAGAGCAAACATTTTTAACCAAAATATTTGCTTCGGAACTTAAAAAAAAATTAGAAGCCTTTACGCGCACGCACACACACACACGCACACACATACACACACACACACACACACACACACATACACACATGCGCACACACACACATGCGCACACACACACACACACACACACACACACACACACATTGTCGTGACTCACTGCATTCAAATGGAACAAATCAGCGTGTTCTTTTCTCACTATGACCTTGCATCGTACCGCATTATGGTTGCATATACGTTTCATCAGTTTGTGTAGTATAGGTTTATTATGAAAGGTCCATTGTTTCATTAACAATCTGATGTTATGTGTCTGTCATGCATAACTTTAAGATAATGCGGTGTGTCATATCAGCTGGTTTTTGCTTCATTGTTATTCGTTATCAATCCAAAACCAGACAGAAAGAAAAGAGAGAGAGTAGCTATTTAGATGCCTCCAGCCACAGTGGCCACAGTGGCTGCATCGCAACCACTCTGTGGCCCAGGGTTGGGATCCTCAAAGTGGGGGTCCGTGGACCCCCAGGGGTCCTTGAGGGAGTTACAGGGGGGGGGGGTCCCCAGCTAAATGATGGTATATGGAACCAAATGGACCCTTATGGGTCTGTAACTCTGAGAGTGTACACTCTCAGAGTCAACTTAACATCTATTTCACAATATAAATTGGGGGTCCCTCATGGTCAAACCTGGGTGTTGAAAATCACTGCTATATCCGTAAAAATGTTCTCTTTTGGGGGTCCTTGGCATATATTAGTTGTACATCGGCTACAAGACTAATATGTTACATATTATATTACATATTACTTCTGCGCCCCCCCAAACCCGCAAAGAAAGGGATGCACAACAACACAATCTGTTTAGTCAGCTTCTTTTAGAGCTGAATCCAATTGTTTTCAATAATAATATTAAGAAGAAGAGTCACCAATCACCTTAAGAAGGCGATAAAATAAAGCAGTGCAATAAAGCAATAAAGCAAATACATTTAGATTTAGTCGGCTAAATGTCATGAGATTTTAGTCGACTAAATCTAAAACTAAAACAACACTAACACATGAT
Source organism: Protomyctophum bolini (assembly GCF_963924005.1). Lineage (NCBI taxonomy): Eukaryota > Metazoa > Chordata > Actinopteri > Myctophiformes > Myctophidae > Protomyctophum > Protomyctophum bolini. The sequence continues at coordinate 8,019,919 of NC_137874.1, read as the reverse complement.
TGCAGGTGACTAAAATAACGTGAAAACGAATCAAGAGACTATACTAAAACTAAAATAGAAATGTGCTGCCAAAAACAACACTGATACCTATAGTATTAGTAACCTATATCTACCTCCAGAGCCACTGGGTGCACCCAGACAGATGTTCCCCAGCGTGTTTCCTGCATGGAGACAAAACATTAGTTCCACCCAACCCAACACACACACACACACATGAATCACAGCTGCACGTGGAGAGGAGAGGAAACCCCCCCTGCTATTCCCCAGAGGGAGAGAGAGGGGAGGGAGAGGGGGAGGGGGGGGGAGAAGAGAGAGAGAGAGAGAGAAGAGAGAGGGAGAGAGGGAGAGAGAGAAGACATCTTCAGAAGAAGAAGTGCTGACTAAAAGTCACTGCTGTTGCAACTGTGTGAGCCTTCACTGAAGAGAGAATGGATGATGGAGGGATGGATGGATGGAAGGGGGGAGTAAATTAAGGAATGAGGAGGAGATGGAGGGAGGGATGGAAGGGGGGAGTAAAGGAAGGAGGAGGGATGTGACTTGAGACGCTGCTGCCTATATGTAAATTGTGCAGCCTTTTATGGCAATAACCAACTTTTATGGACAATAACCATCCAGATAGGGCTAGATGGTGCAGAATGGATGGGGTCATGGGATGTATGGGGCAGGTCATCAAGCATGGATTAATTGGATTTTAATCTGATTAATTTCACAATTTAATTAACTCCGTTAACTCACTAATTTTGACAGCCCTATACAATAAACACAATGTTTTGGGCCGATCGTATAAAAAACAAAACACAACACAACATCTCTCTCCCATATTTCCTTACAAAAAAGAAGATTTTAAATCACTACTGTACTACTTCTGAACCCAGAATGAGGGTTATTTTTTTGCTGCACATAATCTGGAACAAACAAACTCTCACTTCTTTTCTTTCAAAAGCTAAAAAAAAGAGGTTTTCTGTTTTTCTTTTGTCCTGCACTCTTTATTCTTGTGTATTCTTTATGTCTTAATGTTTAATGTTTAGTGCAAAGCACTTTGAATGGCCTTGTTGTTGAATTGTGCTTTACAAATAAATATACATTTGAATGTGTGTACCATGCAGTGAATGTAGTATTTATTCACATATACAGACAGTAGTCTACTTTGTGTGTTCGTGCGTGTGTAGAATTCACCCCAATACAAGTGTGTGTCTGTGTCTGTGTCTGTGTCTGTGCGTGTGCGCATGCGAACTTAAAGAAGCATTCAGTGATTTGGGTGATTTGGAACCCAGTCCGCCCCCAGTCCTCCCCACAGTAGGCCAATAGCGCGAGCATAAAAAAATATATATATTTGAATATAAACTGTGGGCTTTACGTTCCACTGCTCTTTAGCTGCTGATAATATTTCAATGGCTCTCTTTGAAGTACTAATCTTGAATCTCCCTGCGTGGATCAATGAAGTGGAGTTTAATGAGATGTAATCTAAATGAAAATCTACTATTGGTTTAATATACCAATAACATTACTACCGGGTAATATTACTACACCTTACTGATGTATTGTGTGTGTGCGTGCGTGCCTGCGCTTGAATGCGTGCCTGCTTGAGTGCGTGCATGTGTGAACACAACAAGGATTTCGGGGTAAAAGGCCTTTCAAATGTGAAGCGAGGCTGGATCAACGACAGGTCTCCTCCAGGTGTGCTCAAGAGGGGCGCAATAACTAAAAACCACCGCGCTCACGTAGATACTTCTCCGAGCAAAAACACAGGTCTACAAGACTATCAAAACAAAACAATGTATTTACAAATAAATATTGGATATAAATAGGATTAAAATGAAGGTGTAAACATGCAGAGCTGTGTTACATTAACACTTTGGTTAATACTGTCTTGTGAAACTTCCCACAACAGATATGGGAGTTTTTTTGTTGTTGTCATTATTAGTCATGTTTTTCAAACTCTCCTTGGGTGATTGTAATCCGTGGAAAGTATACGTATACGTCTCTGATGTCTTGGTGCAGTGGGCAGACTGTTAGGAAGGGTATAGCTCGGTCTCTCTACCTCGCTTTGTGTGCAGTGGGTGCACACTCACAGTCTGTCTTCTCTTGGGAGCCAGATCTGCCTATAGTATGGCGGCCTTTCTCAATTAATGTGTTCACTGAGGCTATATCGAGTTAAAGGTAGAGTAAGTGATTTCACTTAATTCAAATATCACTTATTTTTTTGTTTTGTTGTGATAATCCTCCCTACTATAGAGTGTGCTGACCATATAATGAGTTCCTCCCTGTCCCCAGTTAACCCCTGGGGGTCAAAAAACCTTAGGTTTCGTTTGTGGTTCTCTATCCTGATTGGATTAAAGGCTGGGTCCCAAGGCAAAAACGAAACCTAAGGGTTTTTGAGTGAAATCACTTACTCTACCTTTAATGTTTTCCTTAGTCTTGGGTCAGTTACAGTGCTCAAGTATTGTGCTATATGTATATGAGTAGATCTTTTCCAGTGTGTGAGATGGCTTTCTTTTTGTGTTGGTTGATTGTTTGTTTTCTGTCTGGGTGGTTGTGCTTGTGTTAGTGTGGGAGGGGTCCTGTTTATGGTGGGGGAGCATGGGGAACTAATTCTCTCTTTTTAATATTTATTTCCAAGTTTTAAAGAAGCATGACTTGTGCAATGATTTGGTGCTGAGTTGCGGCAGTATTAATAAAGGTACTTTTAAAATCAAATCTCTCTCTCTCTCTCTCTCTCTGTCAGTGATTACTGAGTGGCAGCAGCCTCGACAGAGGTTGGTGTGTTCAGGATGCAACACACACAGGCAGCGTGTGAGGAGGAGGAGGAGCGTTGCATGCTGGGAAGTGCACTAAAAGCAGTGCTATTCATGTGATAATTAGCGAGAACAAAGCAGAGGATGCACGCGGGGACGGGACTGTGTGATCCCACAGGCCTTGGAGTCACATTGATGTGTGTGTGTGTGTGTGTGTGTGTGTGTGTGTGCGTCTCCCACGTACTGTACCGTGTGCATTTAGACCTGCCAACCCTCCTCGATTCTCAAGGAGTCTTTGATTTCCACCTCTCCTTCGCGACTCCTTGACAGTCATGCTTCTTGATTTGGAGGACTTCAGCCGTTTTGCCTGACTGATTTATACTACAATCTTTTGGATTGCAGTATTATTATTGTTATTACACACGCTCACTCACTCACTCACTCACTCACTCACAGTTCAAGTCTCCCTCCCTGTTAGCTCTGGTCCATAGCTCTAATGCGCGCATTAGAGCTATATGTTACTCTCAACTCCCGCCGCTCGCATGAGCTTTCTAATGACACTGTCAACCCGCCTTTGTTTTGGTGAGTAGCAAAAACGTTAGTTTTATTTACGCCAAAGAGCAGAGGCTGCATGGTCTGATTTCGATTTGAGATTTAAAACGAAAAGTCCCATAGCCTTATACTGCGCAGGGCAGAATCGCAGAAGCAGTAGAAGGCTATGGACCAGAGCTATATACCTCCCTGTTACGTCCACTCGCTCCATGTGGCATAAATGATGCGCGGAAGACCTTGGCATCCGACGGCATGAGCGTGTTGTGGCGTTGAGATGTGGTGTGTGTGTGTGTGTGTGTGTGTGGCTGGCATGGCCAATCACAGCTGTGTTCTGCTGCGGTGGGATCGGCATGTGAGCGGGCTAGCCAATAAGGGCTCTGCGTTGCGTGTGGAGAATTGTGTATAGGTTAGTGTGTGGTGTATAGCCGAATTGGGGGTTGAGTACATGAGGGGGATGTTGCGCAACAATCGGTGCCCCCCCCCCCCCCCCCCCTTCCCTATAAGCGGTGTCCTTCCCAACATGCAGTGCGGGGGCTATGGCGAGGGGCTATAGGTGCATGTGTATTTTGGGGTAAATGTATTTGGCGGAACGTGTTATGGCTTTGGGATATTGTTGTCAGCCTCTCGTCCTTGTGTTTGGGAGTCTGGGCCACGTTCACAGACTTGTGGTCATATAGGGGGGCCTGCATGCAATTGGGACGATCGCAAAAAAATAAATACTGTTCTGTCTCTCAGCTATTATGGGCAGTCTGTCTCGTCTATCTGGAGAAGGCGATGTTTCATTTATCCTTAAGTGGCTTAAAGGAGAGAAAAGAAAGTCAAGTACTAGTATGTCATCGATGTGCTAGCTTTTATAGTGCAAAAGAGAACAAAGGAGAAGCGATTTTCTCCTAAAATGTCCAAGATCAAGTTGATTTAAGGTCATCTAATCCTGGCTTCTCTCTCTCTCTTCTCTTCCATGTTCCCCGGCTGTCTCTCTCCGTCTCATCCAATCAGGTAAGAGAATTGTCTTTTTATGTTCTTGTTCTTGGTTCATGCGGCGTTCGTTTATCCAAATCACAAATTACACATCCAAGGAACTATGCAGTCAGTCAGTGACGTGCAGAGAGTGTCAGAGAGGCAGCACCGTAAGAGGGCACTTTTGGACATGAAATAGTGAAAATAGCTGATCTACAAGCTCACAACGCGTCACACTGCGACGCGCTGTGAGCTTGTAGATCAGCTATTTTCGGGGCACAAATGCAAAAGAAAAATTGTTCAGCGCAAAATGGTGCGTTCCAAGTTCAGGAGACTTTGTGGGGGGAAAAAAGCCATTCTCCAGAATTCTAACCCTTCCGGCATGGCATGGAAGGAAAGGAAAGGAGTGGCATTCATGTGCATTTCTTTCACCATGTGTAGTAAACGCTTGCATTCGTGGTCTGGAGAGGGCAGTTGTTTTACAGACGGGTTAAAAGGCAGTGGCGTGTGCACAGACATTTAGAGGGGGCAGGTGCTCAAGTGAAGATATAGGGGCACCTTGTGCACAGCGCGTGGAACCGTCCGGTTGCCTATAAAATAGTGTGAAATTTATAGATTTTGGGGCATACATTTAAATTGAATCAAGAATTGATCAATGTCACCATGGTCACCTGCATGTTCCATATTATACTGTTCACTGTACACATTTTTATTTATTTATTTTTTCCCAAAAGGGCAAATTGCTGTCCAGAGGGCAAGGTGCAAGGTGGTGCTCCTGCAGCACCCCCTAGTGTCTTATCTGTGCACGCCACTGGTAAAAGGGCAACGGGCTGAAGCCCCCTTTGATGTCTATGTGTGCACGGTCCCTGTTTACGGTAAAAACACATTATCTCTCTCTGGGAGTTATGTGTTTCTTATCTGATGCTGCATGGCCGGAAGTGGACTTCTAAGCTTATCTTTGAGAAAACGAAAATAACTTTCTCCCCCCTCCTCGCCATGGGTTTTGAAGTTTTTCCAGAGTTATTTCCAGTGGTGAAGGTTGTGGGTGTGTGTGATGTTGTTCTGGACAGACTGTGATTGTGTTTTTATATCGCGTTGCTTTTGGCACGTGAAGTCTCTGAGGCGGAGGGAACTATTGAAACCCATTTAGACCTGACGTCGAAAAAATAAAAAAATAAATGTCTTCTAAATCCCGATTTTGGTTTTAGCATTACGTTATGCTTTAACTATTTAAAAATAGCAGATCTATACAAGCTCGTAGCGCGCCACCGAGTGGCGCGCTACGAGCTTGTAGGTCTGCTATTTTTGAATAATCGATGAGCAACTGACATAGAAGACATTTTTTTTAATCTGATCTCAGGTCAGAATGGAAAACTGTCAGGATGTAGAAGACACCTTTTTAATCTGATCTCAGGTCAGAATGGGTTAAAACACCAAAGAGGGGGTTATTGGAGGTGTGTGATGAAAACGTCACGCCTGAAGGTTCTGGGTCGCTATGTAATTCATTTTCAAGCACAAACATGATTTACAGGAAAAAATGTCTACGATTAAGTTATCATTCTGGAAACATTCAGTGATTGATAATTGAATCTTAGACTATACGACATTTAATTAAGGCAGTAATTAAGGTTTACTTAATTGGGTTTGACTAATTGCTTGTGGTGACAAGTAATGTAGACGGCTCTACTAAAAAGGTTAAACTTAAAAAACTTATTTTCATGAAGAGGAACATGACATGACATTCTGTATATTCAGCAGTGCTTCCCAGAGTGGGGTCCCGGGGACCCTCAGGGGTCCTTGAGGGAGTTCCAGGGGGGTCCCCAGCTAAATGATAGTTACATTAACATTGATTTTTACAATATAAATTGGGGGTCCCATAGATAGAAATGCCATTAAATGGGAGTCCGTAGACTAATGCATGGAGGTCCTTGGAATTGAAATGGTTGAGAATCTGCTAGAGCCGTAAAAACTTCTCTCATGGGGGGTATCCCTGGCATATATTTTCTAATGGGGGGGTCCGCGGGGCTGATTAGTGTCATTTTGGGGCGTCCTTGGCACGAAAAGGTTTGGGAACCCACTGGAACACAGGATATCGTCTGTTACTGTCGGCCGTAAACCTGATTTTGTCCAAAGCCGTTATAACGTTTCTGGATTCAAATCGGAATACCTCAAAAGTATAGCAGATCTACAGGCTGATGTATTGCCGTGCTTTTTGTTCTTGCTTAATGTAAGTGTTGCTTAATGTAAGTGTTGCTTAATGTAAGTATTGCTTAATGTAAGTCTTGCTTAATGTAAGTCTTGCCTAATTGTAAATTGTTCCGAATGTTGGAGTGCAGTCAGCCTGACAGACACTCAGCCATTTTCATTTTGTTTCACTTTGAATTCATTATTCGATTGAATCGCCAGGACATTTTATTTTAATGGGCGTGGCCAGCAATTCAGGGCTATAGAGCGCCGCAGTCCCGCCCCCTTTCAGAAAAGCGAGTGGCCCAGGAAGTGGAAGCCCCATGCATTCTCCCATCGGCACTTTTAATATAATTTATTTAAAGACGGTTACGCCGCGGACAAAGCCAATTCGGATCGTGACGAATCATGACAATGAACACAATATTTTGGGACGATCACATCATTAGAAAGAAGAAAAGAAAGTCAGGAGACAACACTATTTGTTTTATTTTTCGTCTTATAAATTATTTGATCGGCCCAAAATATTGTGTTCATTGTCATGATTCGTCACGATCCGAATTGGCTTTGTCCGCGGCGTAACCGTCTTTAAATAAATTATATTAAAAGTGCCGATGGGAGAATGCATGGGGCTTCCACTTCCTGGGCCACTCGCTTTTCTGAAAGGGGGCGGGACTGCGGCGCTCTATAGAGTGAAGTGGTTATTTCTGCCCGACAACAGCGATATATACAACCCAGTGGTGGTTCCCAGACGTTTTCATGTCAAGGACCCCCAAATTGACACTAATTAGCCCCGCGGACCCCCCATGAGAGAAGGTTTCACGGCCTTAGCAGTGATTTTCAACTCATTTAATTTCAAGGACCCCCCCCCCCAGTTTGACTGCATGCATTAGTCTATACTGAATATAAAATATACGGAATATAAAATATATAAAAAGAACAGAAAATAATTAAGTAATTAATATACAACGCTGGGTCTTAGAGGGTTAATGGCATTTTTTTTTAAATCTCTGGGACCCCCAATTTAACTCTGAGAGTGTACAAAATGGAACCCCATTTTGCACACCCTCAGAGTCACACGGACCCATAAGGGTTGCATTTGGTTCCAATCCCAAACTATCATCACCCGGACCCCACCCCCCGGAACCACCGCTATCCACACTTTTCCTGGGCTGTGTGTGCTCCAGTTCCTGTTGATTTCATTGGATATCATTGGTCATCTGACCAGTTTCATTGGCTTTCATTGGATCAAATTGACAGGAACTGGAGCACACACAGCCCAGGAAAAGTGTGGATATAACCAGATACGTATAGCGTTCCCAACATGGAAAAACAAAGTGAAGTGTTCCAGTTTATCATGAGAGGAAGTGAGGAATGCTCTGCGTGTGTATATATACGCGCTCTGCTTGGGTTGGTTTTCCTTCTTGTTATATACACGCCCACCGAGCCCCCCCCCCAGAGGAACAGAGCGGAGCGGGCGGGGGGAGTTGTGTATACACGCTGTCGGTTTCCTCCGTCTGACACCATGGCGGTGATAATGATGAGAGGCCATCGTGGCACCAGGTGGTCAAAGATGGCGCGGTTGATTAGCAGTCGCTAATGGTTGCAGTGAATGTTGGGTTAAATCTATACTGATATAGCACTTGTTTCAGGAGGGAGAGAGGGAGAGAGAGGGAGAGAGAGAGAGAGAGAGAGAGAGAGAGAGAGAGAGAGAGAGAGAGAGAGAGAGAGAGAGAGAGGACTCAAAGGAGAGTGGGCGAGAGAGGAGGGTTGGAGAGTATATCAGTTTGAGAGTGGAGGATTAGAGAGAGGAGAGGAGAGACTATACCCCACTCTGTGAGAGGAGAGGAGAGGAGAGGAGAGGAGAGGAGAGGAGAGGAGAGGAGAGGAGAGGAGAGGAGAGGAGAGGAGAGGAGAGGAGAGGAGAGGAGAGACTATACCCCACTCTGTGAGAGGAGAGGAGAGGAGAGGAGAGGAGAGGAGAGGAGAGGAGAGGAGAGGAGAGGAGAGGAGAGGAGAGGAGTGAGATCAGTGTGTTTCTGACAGGAAATGTGTCTGTCTCACCTTCCATCGATCGGTGTGTGTGTGTGTGATAACTCACAAATAAATCTTATTCGTGCACTTGAGCGCACGCACACACACACACACACACACACACACACACACACACACACACACACACACACACACACACACACACACACACACACACACACACACACAATCGCACATGCACAGTTGCACACACATCTCAGCGCAGGCAGGCTGACTTCAGTAATTGGAGGTTGGCTGAGACAGGTGGCAGTGCAATGTGTTTGACTTCACCCCTGTGTGTGTGTGTGTGTGTGTGTGTGTGTGTGTGTGTGTGTGTGTGTGTGTGTGTGTGTGTGTGTGTGTGTGTGTGTGTGTGTGTGTGTGTGTGTGTGTGTGTGTGTGTGTGTGTGTGTGTGTGTGTGTGTGTGTGTGTGTGTGTGTGTGTGTGTGTGTGTGTGTGTGTGTGTGTGTGTGTGTGTGTGTGTGTGTGTGTGTGTGTGTGTGTGTGTGTGTGTGTGTGTGTGTGTGTGTGTGTGTGTGTGTGCGCGCGCGTGCACACACACTGTGATGCGCTGTAATTACCCAGCTGGAGAGAGGAGGCACTCTTGACAGTCTACACACACACACACAGAGAATTCTGTATGTATGTATGTAAATTGTCTTGCTTTATTCCACCTCCTCTGATTCTATATGGAGCTACCGCCCACACACACACACACACGCCGGTGTGTGTAGGTTGTGTGTAGGTCGCTGCAATGATTGGTCATTTACTGAGAGCTACAACGATTGGTCGTTTACTGAGGGCTACAACAATAGGTCGTTTACTGAGGGCTACAACGATTGGTCGGTTACTGAGAGCTACAACGATAGGTCGGTTACTGAGTGCTACAGTGATATGTCGTTTACTGAGGGCTACAACGATAGGTCGTTTACTGAGGGCTACAACGATATGTCGTTTACTGAGGGCTACAACGATTGGTCGGTTACTGAGAGCTACAACGATATGTTGTTTACTGAGAGCTACAACGATAGGTCGTTTACTGAGAGCTACAACGATTGGTCGTTTACTGAGGGCTACAACGATTGGTCGGTTACTGAGAGCTACAACGATATGTTGTTTACTGAGAGCTACAACGATAGGTCGTTTACTGAGAGCTACAACGATAGGTCGTTTACTGAGAGCTACAACGATAGGTCGTTTACTGAGAGCTACAACGATAGGTTGTTTACTGAGAGCTACAACGATTGGTCGGTTACTGAGTGCTACAACGATATGTCGTTTACTGAGAGCTACAACGATAGGTTGTTTACTGAGAGCTACAACGATAGGTCGTTTACTGGGAGCTGCAACGATTGGTCGGTTACTGAGTGCTACAACGACATGTCGTTTACTGAGAGCTACAACGATAGGTCGTTTACTGAGAGCTACAACGATTGGTCGTTTACTGAGGGCTACAACGATTGGTCGGTTACTGAGAGCTACAACGATATGTTGTTTACTGAGAGCTACAACGATAGGTCGTTTACTGAGAGCTACAACGATAGGTCGTTTACTGAGAGCTACAACGATTGGTCGTTTACTGAGAGCTACAACGATAGGTTGTTTACTGAGAGCTACAACGATTGGTCGGTTACTGAGTGCTACAACGATATGTCGTTTACTGAGAGCTACAACGATAGGTTGTTTACTGAGAGCTACAACGATAGGTCGTTTACTGGGAGCTGCAACGATTGGTCGGTTACTGAGTGCTACAACGACATGTCGTTTACTGAGAGCTACAACGATAGGTCGTTTACTGAGAGCTACAACAATAGGTCGTTTACTGAGGGCTACAACGATAGGTCGTTTACTGAGGGCTACAACGATAGGTTGTTTACTGAGAGCTACAACGATAGGTCGTTTACTGAGAGCTACAACGATAGGTCGTTTACTGAGAGCTACAACGATAGGTCGTTTACTGAGAGCTACAACGATAGGTCGTTTACTGAGAGCTACAACGATATGTCGTTTACTGAGAGCTACAACGATAGGTCGTTTACTGAGAGCTACAACGATATGTCGGTTACTGAGAGCTACAACGATAGGTCGTTTACTGAGAGCTACAACGATATGTCGTTTACTGAGAGCTACAACGATAGGTCGTTTACTGAGAGCTACAACGATATGTCGGTTACTGAGAGCTACAACGATAGGTTGTTTACTGAGAGCTACAACGATTGCTGACTGTACACCTTTTGGAGGGGTGCTTACAGTATAGCTAGTGCCCTTCAAAAAAGTGTACAGCCGGCAAAGCTGCCAAAGTGCAGCGAGATTGCTATTTGCGTTTCTGCAGACAAACACCGCCACACACTACATCAGTGGCTGATATGGTTTTATTTTATTCTTTCCATGCAAACACATTGCACAGTTAAATGCCTTCAACATTGGACCCTGTGTGAGTGGGTGAATGCGACGCTCATCGTAACGTGGTTTTGGATATAAAGGTTATGCTATATACAAACGACTGACATGATAGAAACATGGCTTTTTCAGAAAACTGTCAGGATGTGCAGAAGACCTTTTTAGAATCTGATCTCAGGTCAGAATGGGTTAAGTGTCCTTGTTCCTGTGATGCACCGGACCAGCCGTTCCAGGCTTGAGGCGCGTCGGTATATAGACTCCTTTTGTACGGTAGTTTGTTTTATTCAGAGAGAGAGAGAGAGAGAGAGAGAGAGAGTTCCTTGGAAGGGAAAGAAAGAAAAGTGCAGGTTCGCTTGAGCTTGTAGATCTGCTGTTTTTCAATGGCTAAAGTGTTAACATCCTGCTTTACACCAAAAGGGGTTCCCCGTCCAGAATGGGTTAACCCATTTTGGTGTTTTTAAACATTATGTCTTAATTTAGCTATTGACAAATAGCAGATCTACAAGCTCATAGC